>NW_025880041.1:0-5039 GCF_002878395.1 Capsicum annuum
TTCTCAGATTCTAGTTCATGCATACATCTAGCTTAATCATGGGGTCGTCTGTGCTTTTCACTCACGTAACAGTCTTCTTAAACTTATTAAATTCCCCACTATGATACCCATTTCGAACTTGGTACTAAGTACCCTTGCATATTCTGTCATGTATGCATATATCAGTGCAGTCATGTAATTATGCATCAGACATACATTCTCAATGCGAGAAGCTCAGTTCATATGAATATTCAGTAACGTACTCATAAGTCAATTATCTTCTATGCCTCGGCTAAGCATAAATCCATGTTATTAGTCATGCATTAGATTTGCATGTTCAGAATGTGATATTTAGCCATAAGTCATGTCAGTCATGAAATTGTGTGACAATCTCATTCGAGGATGGATGTCCTCAAGGGGGAGATATTGCAATACCCCGTACTTTTTCTATATCGAAAAGTTTTCCTTGAATGTTAGAATCTTTCTTTGAAAGATGAATCCACTTTTTTACATATGGTATTGTAAAGATTTTCATTTTTTTCTGGTGTTAACTTCAATAATCTTTTCATCTATACCAAATTCACCCAAATCCGACACCCGACTGAATAGTTAGAGCCTTTTTAGTGAGACAATATGTCACCCAAGCCGTCAGCGCATCACAGAGATAGCTCAAATGGCAATTGTCAATTTCCACTGTTTCTCCACGACAGTGGCTCTAAACTTCCAAGAATGTTCCAAGAATGTTTCCCAAGAATGTTAGAATCTTTCTTTGAAATATGAATCCACTTTTGTATGCATGGTGTTTTAAATATTTTCACTTTTTTTAGGTGATAAATTCAATGAGCTTTCCATCGATACCAAATTCGCACAAATCCGACACCCGGGTGAAGAGTTAGAGGCTTGTTAGTGAAACAGTGTGTCACACAAAACTTCGGCGCGTCGCGGAGATATCTCAAATGGCAATTGTCAGTTTCCAGTGTTTATCCAAGAGAGTTGCGCGCCGCGCCAAACTTCCAGGTCACAAACAAGGTGTCAATGCGAGAGCTCTGCGTTGCGCCATCGTGCAACTTCCCATTTATCACTTTCCAGTGACTTGGCGCGATAGTGGTGCTTCGTTCCAAGGATGAAAATCGAGAAATTTTCTCAAAAATTAAATATGTGTTCTATGGTTAAAAGGCTCGATTTCCCTCCCTATATAAGCCTTATAGCATAAGACATTGCCGTAATTCAGCAACTTATACTCAATCAATCTAAAAAACTCTCAAGAAACAAACCTTCTGTTCTCTTCGAATAAAGAATCCAGTTCATAATAGAGGGTAATCATAAGTTAACCCCTAAAGTCCCAAGCTCAGCTATGGTCTATGTATCTAGAGACTCAGTTCATTTAACAAAATTCAGTTTATATGTCACGATTTAGCCTTAGTCATTTTCTCAGGTTCCCGTTCATGCATAAATCTAGCTTAATCATAGGGTCATCAGTGCTTTTCACTCACGTAAAAGTTTTCTCAAACTTACTCAGTTCCCTGCTATGATCCCTGTTACAAACATGGTGCTAAGTACCCTTGCATATTCAGTAATGTATGCATATATCAGTGCAGTCATGTAATTATGCATCAAACATGCATTCTCAAAGTGAGAAGTTCAGTTCATATGAATATTCAGTCATGTAGTCATAAGTCAATTATCAGCTATGCATCAGATAAGCATGAATCCATCTTATTTGTCATGAATTAGATTTGAATGTTTATAATGTTATATTTAGCCATCAGTAATGTAAGTAATGAGATTGTGTGACAGTTTATTCGAGGATGGATGTCCTCAAGGGGGAGATATTGCAATACCCCATACTTTTCCTACCTCGAAAAGTTTCCAAAAAATATTAAAATGTTTTTTTTGAAAGATGAATGAACTTTTGTACATATGGTATTTTAAAGTTTTTCACTTTTTTTAGGTGATAAATTCAATAAGCTTTCCATCGATACCAAATTCGCACAAATCCGACACCCGGGTGAAGAGTTAGAGCGTTTTTGGTGAGACAGTGTGTCACCAAGGCCTTCAGCGCATCGTGGAGATAGCTCAAATGGCAATTGTTAGTTTCTAGTGTTTATCCACGACAGCGGCGCATCGCGCCAAACTTCCAGGTCGCAAACAAGGTGGCAATGCCATAGCTCTACGTTACGCCACCGTGCAACTTCCCATTTGTCACTTTCCAGTGACTTGGTGCTATAGTGGCGCGTCGTTCCAAGGATGAAAATTGAGAAATTTTCTCAGAAATTAAATATGTGTTCTAGGGTTAAAAGGCTCGATTTCCCTCCCAATATAAGCCTTACAGCATGAGATTTTGCCGTAATTCAGCAACTTATACTCAATCAATCTAAAAAACTCTCAAGAAACAAACCTTTTGTTCTCTTCGAATAAAGAATCCAGTTCATAATAGAGGGTAATCATAAGTTAACCCCAAAAGTGCCAAGCTCAGCTATGGTCCAAGTATCTAGAGACTCAGTTCATATTATGAAATTCAGTTTATATGTCACGGTTTAGCCTTTGTCTTGTTCTCAGGTTCCCGTTCATGCATACATGTAGCATAATCAATGGTCATCAATGCTTTTCACTCACGTAAAAGTTTTCTTCAACTTACTCAGTTCCCTGCTATGATCACCGTTATGAACTTCGTGCTAAGTACCTTTGTATATTTAGTCATGCATTCATATATCAGTGTAGTTATGTAATTATGTATCAGACATGCATTCTCAAAGTGAGAAGTTTAGTTCATATAAATATTAAGTCATGTACTCATAAGTCAATTATCAGCTATGAATCAGATAAGCATGAATCCATCTTATTTGTCATGCTTTAGATTTGCATGTTAATAATGTTATATTTAGCCATCAGTCATGTATGTCATGAGATTATGTAACAGTCTCATTCGAGGAAGGATGTCCTCAAGGGGAAGATATTACAATACCCCATACTTTTCCTAGCTCGAAAAGTTCCCCAAGAATGTTATAATCTTCCTTTGAAAGATGAATGCAATTTTGTACATATGGTATTTTAATTATTTTAACTTTTTTTAGGTGATAAATTCAATAAGCTTTCCATCAATACCCAATTTGCGCAAATCCGACACCCGGGTGAAGAGTTAGAGCCTTTTTAGTGAGACAATGTGTCACAAAAGCCTTCAGCGCATCGTGGAGATAGCTCAAATGGTAATTGTTAGTTTCCAGTGTTTATCCACGATAGTTGTGCATCGTGCCAAACTTCCAGGTCGTAAATAAGTTGGCAATGCTATAGCTCTGCATTGCGCCACCGTGCAACTTCCCATTTGTCACTTTTAAGTGACTCGGCGAGATAGTAGCGCATCGTTCCAAGGATGAAAATTGAGAAATTTTCTTAGAAATTAAATATGTGTCCTAGGGTTAAAAGGCTCGATTTACCTCCCTATATAAGTTGTATTGCTTGATATTTTGCCGTAAGTCTGCAATTTATACTCAATCAATCTAAAAAACTCTCAAGAAACAAGCCCTTTGTTCTCTTCGAATTAAGAATCCACTTCATAATAAAGGGTAATCATAAGTTAACCCCTAAAGTCCCAACCTCAGCTATGGGCCAAGTATCCAGAGACTCTGTTCATTTTACGAAATTCAGTTTTTATCTCATGGTTTAGACGTAGTCATGTTCTCAGGTTCCCGTTCATGCATACATCTAGCTTAATCATGGGGTCATCAGTGCTTTTCACTCCCGTAACAGTTTTCTTAAACTTACTCAGTTCCTTGCTATGATTCCCGTTACGAACTTCGTGCTAAGTACCCTTGTATATTCAGTCATGCATGCATATATCAGTGCAGTCATATAATTTTGTATCAGACATACATTCTCAAAGCGAGAAGTTTAGTTCATATAAATATTAAGTCATGTACGCATATGTCAATTATCTGTTATGCATCAGATAAGCATGAATCCACTTATTTGTCATGCATTAGATTTGCATGTTCATAATGTTATATTTATCCATCAGGCATGTAAGTCATGAGATTTTGTGATAGTCTCATTCGAGGAAGGATGTCCCCAAGGGGGAGATATTGCAATATCCCATACTTTTCGTAGCTCGAAAAGTTTCCCAAGAATGATAGAATCTTTCATTGAAAGATGAATCCACTTTTGTACATATGGTATTTTAAGGATTTTCACTGTTTTTAGGTGATAAATTCATTAAGCTTTCCATCGATACCAAATTTGCCCAAATCCGACACCCGGGTGAAAAGTTAGAGGATTTTTAGTGAGACAGTGTGTCACCCAAACCTTCAGCGCATCGCGGAGATATCACAAATGGCAATTTTTAGTTTACAAAGGTTATCCATGATAGTGGCGCGTCGCGCCAAACTTCCAGGTCGTAAATAAGGTGGCAATGCGATAGCTCCACGTTGCGCCACCGCGCAACTTCCCATTTGTCACTTTCAAGTGACTTGGTGAGATAGTGGCGCGTCGTTCCAAGGATGAAAATCAAGAAATTTTCTCAGAAATTAAATATGTATCCGAGGGTTAAAAGGTTCGATTTACCTCCCTATATAAGTTGTATAGCATGAGATTTTGTCGTAATTCTGCAACTTATACTCAATCAATCTAAAAAACTCTGAAGAAACAAGCCCTCTGTTCTCTTCGAATAATGAATCCACTTCATAATAGAGGGTAATCATAAGTTAACCCCTAAAGTCCCAACCGCAGCTATGGTCCAAGTATCTAGAGACTCAGTTCATTTTACGAAATTCAGTTTCTATGTCATGGTTTAGCCTTATTCATGTTCTCAGGTTCCTGTTCATGCATACATCTAACTTAATCATAAGGTCATCAGTGCTTTTCACTCACGTAACAGTTTTATTAAACTTAGTCAATTCCCTACTATGATCCCCATTATGAACTTGGTGCTAAGTACCCTTACGTATTCAATTATGCATGCATATATAAGTGCAGTCATGTAATTATGCATCAGACATGCATTCTGAAAGCGAGAAGTTTAGTTCATATGAATATTCAACCATGTACTCATAAGTCAATTATGTACT
>NW_025880042.1:0-2751 GCF_002878395.1 Capsicum annuum
TCTTTTTCATAAGAATTTTTGTTAATCTTATTTGCTCCATATCTTTTCTCCAATATTCTAAGTATTCGTAGTTTATCATTTTATCCTATAGTAGTTGTAATTTTACAAATTTCTGCATAATAACTTATTCTATTCGTACTATATCTAATATGTGATTCTTTGTTATTCATGTGATTCATTAACATTTGTTGTTCATGTATAATATTATATAAATTATCATTTGTATCTCCTTTTTCTAAGGTTAATTTTATTCTAAATAATCTTTCTTCTAATGTCTTTTTTCTCTTTTAAGCTGATTCCTATAATTAATTTCTTCATAAAGCCAACTTTGTTTTTCTCTAACTTTTCTAATATATTCTATCATTTTTTAATCTGTATAATATCCATCTGAACAATAACTATCTAAATATGAGCAGTAGCTATCATTACATATGTGTAAGTTTTCTATAGAACTTAATAACTCTTCATTAAAATGAAATACATTTTCGTATATAATTTTTCTTATATCTACTATTTCTATATCCTTAAGTATATACAAAACAAGTATTTTAAATTTATCTATCATCTCATCAGATAAGTAAATATTTATTCTTCATATGATGCTATTTTCAAAATATTCCCTCCAATCATATACATAACAAAATATGGTCATCTTAGATCACTATATACTAGATTATTCTTAAATAACATGTTCTTCGATCACTATTAGCATGGTAATCTGGATATTTTTTCCCTAAACAGCGCCTCTACTCTGGTCACTCCCCTATCACGGCTTCTTTGCCTCACTAGTTTCACCTTTAGGATGGCATAGCTCTTGTAAATTTTTCTTCTTTTTCACTTTGCTGATAAACTTTTTAACATGCTATTCTTCGAATAATTCTACTATAAAGTAACTAACATGAGCTTATTTTATTATCTCATGATTGTCAGGAATTTATGAATTCATAATTGTAAATGAAAATACCTGTTCTGGTAGATTTGATAAATTTGTGCTTTGCTCATCTATAGCTTAGTGTAAAACTGAATATCTTTATTGATTATATGAGAAAATATTTTTTGTGTACAAGAAGGCTTGCTTTTAACACATGAAAGTATTGCCTTAGATTACCGTATGACTTACATATTTATAATCCTAAAAGATGAAAATGCGTAAACTATTTACACTATTTCTAACTTTACATCTGTCAAAAAAGTAAAAGACTAACAATGGTCCTAACTTTTCATTTGTCAAAAAAGTGAAAAAAAAAATAATGGCAAGTGCCAAAAAGACTAAGAAAAGTAAAAAATAGTAAAGACTAATAATTTTACACAATTATTTACATATCTAAGTCAAAAAGACTATTCATATGTCATTATTGTGTCATTTTCATAGCTTGTTTCTTTGTTCTTTTTTATTTCTCCATTGCTCCGTTGCTATCTTTCTATCTTTCAGCGGGCGTTCTTATCTTCTTTATTCTAGTTGAACATCAGGGATCACATTATTTTCTCCATGGCATTTTGAGCATTGGTGGTCTGGATATTTGTGTCCTATTAATTTGCAATATCTGGTTAATAATTCCTCTAAAATAAATTCCTTTTTAATTGCCCTTACAGATGGTTGTTTTTCTGGATTGAGTAACGTCATAATCCCTTGTTTAACTTCTTCCATATCAGACAGTCGTAGCTCCCTTGAATTTGAATAGATCATTAATTGGTCTCTCGAATAGTAGCTCAATATGGGATTTCCATTGAGATAATTGTTTGCTAATTCTTGAATAATTGTAGCTATTCCTATAGTTCTCTTATTTGCATAAAAATAATGTATCTTAACTTTAGGTATCTCTGGCTATTGAACAATATCTTCCGGTATAATCATATCTTTGGTTAATTGTATTTTTACAACTTGTATTGGTTTAATTTCGTCATATAATATCTCTGCTGGTGCAGTATAAAACTTTATAAAAAATAGATTTCCTTTGGTTATTATTTTATAAGTGGAGAATGCTCTATATAATTCTGTTATAGCTGTTAGTTCATCTCCTTCTTTGGTATATATGGTATTTAATAGTCCATAATTGAAATAGGTTTTAACTAAATTTGGGTTAGTTTTTGGTAATGCGATTAACTTGTTGTAACCTTGTAGTTTTTGGGTTATATAGTCTGAGTTTAGTTCTTGGATATTTGTGGCTCTGGGTCTAAGGTTTTGGTGACTCTGTATTTTGTAGATATTTTCTATGTATGCTCGAGTTATATGGTTATAGCCTTTTTTTTATCTTTGTTTAAACTTTCTCGATATTGGTAGTTTATAGGGGTATGAACAAGGGGTCGTTTTGTGTTTTTGGTATAAATGGTTTTTCAGATATCTTGTTCATGTTCATGTTCTGATAACTTTGTCCACTAACTCCTTTGCTTCTACCTGCAGCTGTAGATTGATAAACATTATGGGTTTTATGAAGTGTCCCAACGTCTCCTTTTATCTCTGAAATTTTATTGTCTTTCGATCTATATAGCTCTGGACACTGCTTATTTATCTGAGTCATAACTTCAGACATCATTTTAACTTCATTAGTCTTTAGCTTTTCTATTTCATTACCCATACTATCCACTTTCAGTGAAAGTATTGCTAGGGTTTTGAGTATATTTTCTAAAGCATCATCTACTATTATATCAGTTTATGTAGCTTTGTCTTGATATGTAATCTGCAATCACATTTTTGTTAGTATTGATTATTTCAATTGTAAAAGTAAAATTTAATATATTCAATACTAATTT
>NW_025880042.1:2851-11980 GCF_002878395.1 Capsicum annuum
TATATATATATATACATATAGCTAAATTGCTTAGCATAATTCCTTGGGAAGATATTGAGGCATTTAAATGTGTAGAAAAGGGAATGATAAATGATCCTTTGTATTAATTTGTGGTGGAATGTTAGGTTTATAGAAATAAGTCACGATCTAAATTTTCTAATCCGTGATAACACCTACACCCAACCTGGAGATAAGTGAATCTATTCTTGTCTTATTCATTTTTCTTTTATTAGCCCAGATAATTAAAGACATAAAAGCAACCAAAGTCATAAGTTTCATATACTAGTAGTGCAAAAGTATAATGTCCCATCCCGTTGTAATAATATTGATTGGGGTGTAAGTGCTCTGATAGAGTAATTCCTAGGATGGGAGTTGTAAAAATATCAAGTTAGAGTGATTTTTGATGAAAATTGGGTATTGTACAATGTAAACATTTTTTTATGTCTAGTGGGTGTAGTGTTTAATGGTTTTCAGTTATGACATGATAAATAAGAGATATAGTGATATATGGAAACTTTTGGAATGTGAAACGAATAAATAGAACTCTGATTATGGAATTTTCCACAATAAGATAAGTTCGTATTGTTGAAAACTAAGAGAGTGTTGTAAAAAGGAGACATTTTGGGAAATCCCTCGAGCTACTGATAAAGGACCACAGTCCTAGTACTGTCATAGTAGGGCCATCGTAACGGTTAGCTGATCGATGTAGCAGTCGGTTAGTTAAGTGATGGACTGCCATCGAAGGGCCATCGTAACGGTTAGCTGATTGATGTAGCAGTCGGTTAGTGAAGTGATGGACTGCCATAACAAGCCTCTGATTTCTACAATAGGACCACTTAAGAAAATCAGGTACTTCTACAACTTTCATCGGGCATTGTTTAATGCCTGTTTTTAATTTTTGACATTATTTTCTCCTGAACATCCAAATTTTTTATCTAAGGCTTGAGAGAGGTGATTTACTTCATACGTGGGTAATTTCTATTATTAAAGGAAGTTTATTTCACCCTTCTAACGTAAGATTATCTGTAGAATCGCTAGTATAAGAGTTATGGTGAAATTCATGCATTTAAGCCTTAAATTGATGTCTAGTGAGAATATGCTACTGGTAGTCCTAATCACTTGACAATGGTTCTACGTTGTTAGATTATACTTCATAGTTTAGAATTCCTTCCCTTTAACAAGGATTCTGAGAATTTAGGGTAATTTAATGAGTGGAAACCCCTGAATTGATGATTTAGATTATGAACTAGGAAAAATAAAGTGGTTTTTAGTTCCAAATATTTAGAATTGAAGACTAAGTTATTGAATACTCTTTATTTATTGTTTGTTAGATCGAGAATGATTCGAAGCTGCCAGGAAACGTAAGATCTTGCGAATTAGTTGCATTTGAGCTTGTATTTGAGGTAGGCTATAGTTCTATTTTTAGTTGTGGACTTGATTTAGATTCTATGCCTATTCGTAAGTTTAATACTTGTGAATTAGACTCCGGACATACTTTTGATTGGTGAGTTTGGTGATCTTGCTTGTATGCATGAGATAAATGACCGAAATTCACTAAGTATTTTATGATGATAAATTGGGTATTTGAATTATTAGTGCAATACATATTGAATGATAGGGACTGTATTTCACTTTATTTTGTTATTTGGAGGTTCAGGTACCGTGTCAATATGGGTGAGATAGTTATTGATTAATTGAAGGATTGGGTGCCATGCCTGTGCGGTGTATGGATGAAGCTGGTCTCTTTTAGGTAATGACTATCGAGAAAGCATGTCCCTTTAGTATTGTGTACAAATTTGATTTGGTAATTGATATGCATCATTTACATATGTTGGACTAATTGCTTGTACATATAAAATGTATATGTGTTGTGGTGATTGAGGTTGCATTAGACTACTCTTGTGAGACGGTTAACTGTATTGATGATTAAGTGTTGATTTTGCAATTATGTATTTTTGATAGGTAAAGGTTCCCTTTATTATGAACTTTGTACTTGTGGTTTTGAATTAGTGGATAAGGTGAGGGTTGTGATCTAGTTTAAGGATATTGGTTAGTCTTACATGCTCTAGTTGTGGAGGTTGTCGGTTGAGTTGAGATTACTTGTTATGTGCTGATTTCTAGATTACTTATATTTGATTTATGTTAATGTGTGAACAAAAGTTAGGTCAGCTGATGATACCTAACAGTACATAGTTTTTGTACTGATACTATTGTGTGCTCATTTTTTATTGAGTGCAAGCTTTTCAGAGACGTCTACTAAACCTTACCTTTAGTGTGTGATAGACTGACTTTGATCTAAGGGTGAGCACTTTCTATCCAAACTTCCATGGATTTTCTCAATGGTTCTTGTCCATTTTCCGAACAAAGAGACATCCTTTAGGTTTGATTAGTTGTTGGATATTTCTATTAGACCTTGTTTTGGTTAGCGTTCTTATAAAATGACATTTGGGTCCTTGAAAATTGCTATAGTTAGTTGAATTATTTCCACACTTTTATTATTGGTTAGCTAGAGATTATTATTAGTTAGTTTTATCAATTAATTTATCTTAACAATTAAGTGTTGGGTAAGGACTGAATTTAGATGATTCCCCTATCAGAGGGTTAGTATGGGTGCCACTTATATTTATTTGGATTGTGAAAGAAAGATATTATGAAAATCCAAATCTAATGATATGACTATAAGAGAGTCTAAAAGTAAAATAAAAATAAATCTGAATTACTTTCTGAAATGGAAAGACAAAAGAACAAAGATAGATGGAGTCCATTGTTGCGGATCAATCAATCAGCTTACCTTGATATCTCCACATCAACTTCAATTAGACATAATAGTGAACTCCACTTGTACACGAGTTGAGATTTACATAAAATTGAGAATAAAATAACGTATAACTAATAGCTATCATTGATCGATCTTATTAAAATAGTTACAAGGTTTTGCGTTTTGAAATACTGGTTACATATTTTAATTAGGTATATCGAAAAATGCAGAAAAACTTGTCATGATCCGATTTGCGAGTCATGATGATACCTATTTTATCCTGCCAGTAGGTAAGCCCAGCCATAGCTCAAAGCAATAACCAATAGGCTAATTTGGTGAAAAATGGTCTAAAAGCCGGAAACTAATAATTTAAAACTTATAATAACAATAAGGCAGTAACGATAGTCTAAATATAGATAAAGCATCAACAACCATCCCACGACCTAGTAGTGTCCATACACAAGCTACTATAAAAGGAACATAACTACTGAAATAGTCAAATACAACCTGTCTTGAAAAATGAAAGACTAAACATAGATAATAGAAGGAAAAAGGGGAAACTCTGACTTCGATAGCTTACCCCCTCCCCAAAATCAACTCAGCACGATCGTCACGTAAGTGACGACCACTAGTACTCAAATTTGCACCAAAAAAGGTACAGAAGTATGGTATGAGTACCACAACCATAGGTACTCAGTAGGCATCGTTGGCTGATTGAGCTTAAATCATGATACAATTTCGATAAAAATGTGAGATAAATAAGCTAAGTCAAGGTAAAGGACAAACGTGAAAATAAGCTCCAACAATGTAAATAAATAACTGGAACAAACATAATGTAAAAGAAAGCATAATTAATACTACTAGACTTTCACCCTAAAGCCAGTAAGTATGGAAGTAAATAACCCAACGTGGGCTTCCATAAGCTTGGAGAGAGAAATCAAAGGAAAATAATAATTGAAGTTCCATGAATTTACCGAATATCAAGCTATAACATGAATCCATTTATACCGTATCATAAAACTCTCAATGTCGGACTCTAATCGGAACTCACTATCAACATCATCATCATCATTTGCCGGACTTGAACAAAAACTCATACCATCAACATCATCATTAATTCTCAAACTTAAATGAAACTCAATATCAATAAACCACCAATTTTGCTCGGAACTAACACCAACTCCCAAGTACCAAACAAATATAATCATTAGATATCTAATCTCCTCAAAAGTCCCAAAATAAGCATTTCAAAGGGTATAACATGCGTATAGGAGTTTACAAGAGCTAACACAAATCTTGGCCTAAGGCGGGTCATAGAGGTCCACTTCTAATTCCCAAAATCCATTGTAAGGCAAATTACATCCCAAACTAGGCTAAGGTATCTAATTTCACTTCTAGATGTTACACAACTACAATTAGACCTAAGATAACAATTCTACATAGATCATAAGCAGCTAAGTCAATTTCGACTAAATTACGATTCCTTAATAGGCTATATAGTCCAAAATAATACTAATTATCCCAATCATACCTCTAATACAAAAATTCCATCCCTTATCTAGCATGATACCATAATTATACTATGAATTAGCTCAATATACGAAGAAGGTAAACCTAGCCTACCTGGACATCGAATAAAGCACAAGGAATCTTCTAAACTGACGATTTCCCATTCTGAGAAGCTTCTGCAAGATGCCACACTATCAAAATCACAATCTATCATCAAAACGGGAACAATGATACCTATATTGCACAATTGTGCTTCAGGCCCAAAATTACGTAAAAATTGCATGTGGGAATTACTTGCGGAATCACACTATCAAAACCAACAATACGTCCCTCTATGATCAATGAACATTTACCCTAAAAAAATGGGTGAATCTGAGCTCTAATGGTGCTACAATCAACCCACCAATATTGTAGGGATTTTTGAAAAATATGAAGGACTTAATTATGAAATTAATGAAATCTTACCAACAGTTCAGAGAAGAAACATATAATTTAAGTTTATAAATGCTCCAAAATCACCCACATATGATTCTCCTAAGTTTTCACAATTTTTAGGGTTCCATTCTCTTGGGAAGGAGTGAAATTTGGGAGAAATCGGGCCAAGCGAGGCTATTTATAGAATTCCTAGTTGTCCAAGTGTCGCTTAAGAAGGTACTAGGCCGCTTAAGTACTAGACACTTAAGAGACCAAGTGACACTTTAGAGACACCGACCGAGTCTGCAAACAATCATTTAATTGACCTTAAGCTGCTTAAGTGACCATCGCTTAAGCGATACCTGTTGGGCAATGCCAGGCTGCTTAAGTGACTGGCTGACCGCTTAAGCGACCTGACACGACCTGAACCAGGGCCTAGTCGTGTCAGTAATCTCAAGTCCAACCAGGATCGGAGACCACCCCCAATACCCATTATTAACCACCCTACACCCATGTTGAATGAATTTCGAACACATAAAAAGATAAAACAATAACAATCTAAAAATAATAAATTAAGTCTATAACCATAACCAAATTGTCACAACCAAATATCCAACCAATACCAATCCTAATGCCAATACCAATACCAATACTAACACTAATAATGGAACTGCCTATGCCCATAGTAGTCCGACAAAGCCTCTAACCAGAAGAAAAGAATTTTTGATCGGGACATGCCCCTGACCATAGCCAAAACCAAAATCAAAGAAATAAAAATAATTAAAAGAAGTCCATAGCATAAAATAGGGTCTTTCGGAGTATGGAAGCTCACCACTTCAATCTAACTCACAGTTGTCCCTAAATTTAAGCCACTGAGTAGGAGGAATGGTAATATTGCTGATTCCTGCATCACGTGGGGATAAAATGCTCAAAGTCAGTTAGCAGGGTGAATGCTAGCATGTAACTCAGGGATAAAGATAAGATAATGCCATCATTTCAAAACCAAATTAATAACCATATACAATCACATGGATATGTAAATATATCATTCCAGGATAGGCAACAAGATTTAGCATGCATTTAAAACCTTAACATAGGCTATGTAGCTTTATTGTCCTAAAAGCACCTACGGGCTATATAGGTTCAGCTTTCCCTACTGAAAAGGCCCCAGTACATGTTAGTCGCATGACCAAAGAAAAACCTGGGATGACTAGTAGATCCCTATGATATAAAGTGTGTCATTATGCACAGGGTGACCACGACCATCCTCACATCGGCAAACATGAGTTTCCAGTGTCGGTCCCCCCGGGAACTCCACCTTCCACGACTTTCTACACCACTCTCTTTAAGCCCATATTAAAATAAATTACACATTCCCCAACCATTTTCCCATTGGTACCAAATTTTCCAGACCCCATCGTGTAGGAATACACAAGGTTTGTTGTTGTTGTTGTATCGCCATACCAAAATTAAAGCTTACAAGTCTATTATCTTATGCTATATACGCCATTAAACCAAATTAGGCTCCACTATTTCCAATTAAACCAAAACCATTTATAATCAAACCATGGCCACCAAGGCCTTTCCAAACCCTGTGAAACCAACCAAAACTAATTACAGTTTCTTTAACCATTTATTCAATGTAAAGATTCCAAGAATAATCAAACTACGTGACAAAATCATTCTCATTACAATTTCACAAATAGGTTGAGGGTATGCCATTATCAAAGCCAAAATCATCAAATTTGGGGATCAACCATGACCCCTCAATTAAATCACCATTGCCATGCACCCACATGTGCAAAACCATAACTAAAACATGCATAATCACAATTTATACTATAGAAAAAAATATTCAACGATATGCATTCAAAACCCTCATCCTTGATTTCAAAACCACTAATAATGATTCACAAACAATGCTTTAAACATATGTTTTTAGTAAAATAATGTCACGGCCCAAGCCGAGGCCCTGACCGCGTCGAGTATCCCAAACCATGAGGCCCAAACGCCCTTTTCTATCTAGAAATCATGCATACTATTCATATAATATAAAGAAATGTAAAAAATATAATAAGACAGAAACATGGTCAATGTCTTAGCTCAACTGAACAATTTCAAAGGGAGTTCTTATCATTCAAAACCCACGACACCAGTTTGTAAAATCACTAACAATACAAGAACCAACATACATAATAAAACTGGGACAAGGCCCCCAGTCAGACCATGAATCAAAATAAAATAATAATAGCTCATAACTAGGCCTTCTGAAATAAGGGAGGCTCACCAACTGCAATTTCTATCCAAACAACTCTACTGCTCAATGGGACCTCAGGACTGTGCCTCAGATCCTAAAATATAAGGGGTTAATACAATTGTACTGGTATGTACAGTAATCCAAAATAATGTACTTTTATACAACATAAGTGAGAGCAATTCATAAAATAGTTTACATACCATGTAAGATAAACACATGGGCATACTTTAAAGACTTTGAAATATTTCTTTGAAATCATGAACCACTCGTTATGTTACTT
This sequence comes from Capsicum annuum, assembly GCF_002878395.1. Taxonomy (NCBI): domain Eukaryota; kingdom Viridiplantae; phylum Streptophyta; class Magnoliopsida; order Solanales; family Solanaceae; genus Capsicum; species Capsicum annuum. Next base: position 10,070 of record NW_025880042.1, read on the forward strand.
CTGAGCTAGATGGTACACCCTACAATCTGTAATTCTATGGGCTATAAGGAATCCACCCTTCACTCAGCGGCCAAGCTCCCAATCCATGTTTGCCGCAAGGATTGGAGTATCTACAAGGGGGACACGCAAGATCACACAGAAGGGTGCCAAAATCCCCAATCAAATCAACATGTCATGGTAGTTCACAAGATCATAAAGCAGGGGTCCTAACCATAGTTCCAAATTAGAACGACATGAATTAAGGTACACAAGATCACAAATTAGGGTACCATAATCTCGTGTCGAAAAATCATGGTTTCTACATAGAGTCTTTCAACTCGTACTTTCTTTGGGTAACCATCTAACTCTCTTTAAGCCCATTTTTAACCTTTTCTAAACATGCATCTTTCTGAATTCAAAATTTGAAAATTTAGGTAAAATCCATATTTTTAGTCTGTTCTGAATCTGCTATGGCATTCATCTATTTGGTATCATCATACCAAGACTTGCAAGTCATATCTCTACTCCATACAATATCATATTACAACCCCTTCATTCAAACAATGTTTAGACAACCAAGTCATTCAAACAGTACAATAGGATTCATGTTTTCAAGATATATTTCAAACCATGGAACGATACTTTTTTTCACTATTTCAACAAATGCTGATCAATTTCTCAAATAATCATGCAATTCCTTTGATTATCACCTCTAGCATTTAAAAATAAGAAATTATCCCTTTTTTTAATTCCAAATCAACATAAAATCCATATATGTTGGTAAACTCTTGGTTCATGCTTTAAGATATGCAATTGAATAATCCTTAACTTGTAAATCAAGAAATAACATAACGAGAGAGGGAAATTCATTCTTCATGTCCTCAATTCATAATTTCAAACTTCAAAAACATACCTACATATCATTTATATATGATCACAAATCAATCTTTAAGAGAAAGACCCCAAGACCAAAACATTATATCGTAAAAAAAGGATTCATAAGGCATAACCTTTAATTGTTCTCAAAGCCCTTCATGAGTATATGATTTTATAGTTTTCAAAACTTACAAAAATGATTTCAACATGTCCATGTAGTTTAGGAAAACCACACATACCTTATGTTGTTTAGTTGTGAATATTGGACTCAAATCTTGACCCTTTTCTTGAATCTTCAGCGTAGAGAAAAACCCTAGTTTGATCTTGTTTTTGAGAGTAGAGAGTATTTGAGATGTTAAAAACTAATAGAAAAATAAATTATAACACTTAGGATACAATTTATATTCATGTGGTAGATTTTAGGGTGAGGAAAAGACCAAAATATCTCTTTGGATTCAAATAGAAATTTTTGAATTTCAAGGGTGACGACCTTGGTTGATCGGTCGTCAACCAAGTGATGACCGATCACACCAAGTCGTCACTCAAAAGCTGATTTTACGAGTTGTTGGTCTTGGGTGATGGCTTGGGTTGATAGGTCTCCACTTAGGTGATGGCCTATCATCTCAGGTCGTCACTTAAAAGCTAAAAATAATGGCTCACTGGTTTGGGGTGATGACTTGGCTAATAGGTCGTCACTAAGGTGATGTCCTATCAACTCAGGTCGTCACTTTGTTGATAGAAAAACATGCTGAAGTAAAATGAGCATCACTTTTTGCTCCGATATCAGATTAAGGTGAAACCAAATGCATTGGAAAAAAGATTCAAAGAACTTTTACTTGATATATCGTAGGCCACATAACTCATTTGTATATAGAGTAATGATCAATTAAAATTGACCCAAGTAGTAACATTCAATAAAGCTTAATCGATAGAAACGTTCTCAACTCGTCTTTGAGTTAGAGATATTTGTGACCTAAATTCATATTCAAAAGTATTCCTGTATTATAGAATTGATCATAACATATATATTAACAAAGAATAATTGGGTTTGGGTCT
>NW_025880043.1:0-1397 GCF_002878395.1 Capsicum annuum
TCAGCCCGAAGAACCTTTGGGCGAACATGTTTCCTATGCAGAGTTTAGAGATGCATTTACCAGACTTGCTCAGTCTATGGCTGCACAGAATGAATGGCCACCAGTCATTCCGACCAATCCAGTGGCTAATCCTAAAGCAGCTAGGATTCAGGACTTCACTCGGATGAACCCTCCATCTTTCCATGGGTCTAAGTCTGATGAGGACCCTCAGTAGTTTATTGACCAAGTCCGGAAGGTCATTGACATCATGGGTGTTACTTCTATTGAGAGTGCTGAGTTAGCCACCTACTAGTTATAGGATGTTGCTTATGATTGGTAAAAACAGTGGAAGTCTGAGAGGTTAGATGATACAGGACCTATCGAGTGGGAGAAATTTGTCACGACCTTCTTATACAAATTCTTTCCCCAAGAGCTGAGAGAAGCCAAAGTTCTTGAGTTCATCAACCTCAGGCAGGGGAATATGATGGTTAGGGAGTATTCTCTTAGATTTACTCAGCTAGCCAAGTATGCTCCTTATGTGGTTGCAGACAATAGAGCTAAGATGAGCAAGTTTGTGTTAGGGATCACTAGTTATTTGTTAAGTTTAGCAAATGCGAATTTTGGCTAAGATCAGTAGCATTCCTTGGCCATATTATTTTCGGTGATGGCATTAGAGTAGATCCTTAAAAAACCGAGGCAGTAAGAAACTGGCCCAGACCCGTATCTCTATTAGATATTAGGAGTTTCTTGGGTTTGGATGGCTATTACAGATGGTTTCTTGAGGGATTTTCTTCTATTGCATCTCCCATGTCCAGATTTACTAAGGAGGAGATTAAGTTTCAGTGGTCAGATTCATGCGAGAAGAGCTTTCAAGAGTTGAAGACTCGACTTACCTCAGCTCCAGTTCTAGCTATTCCAGATGGTTCAGACGATTTTATATTCTATTGTGATGTATCCAGAGTGGGTTTGGGTTGTGTCATCATGTAGCATGGTAAGGTCATAGCCTACGCCTCCAGACACTTAAAGCCACATGAGATGAATTATCCTACTCATGATCTTGAGTTAGCAGTGGTAGTTTTTGCCTTGAGGATTTGGAGGCATTATCTCTGTGGAATTCATGTAGATGTCTTCACAGACCATAAAAGCCTCTAGTATGTCTTTTCCCAGAAAGATCTCAATCTTTGCCAGAGAAGGTGGTTAGAGCTCTTGAAGGATTACGACATGACTGTTCTTTATCATCCGAGCAAGGCCAATGTTGGGGCCAACACTCTTAGTCGACTCTCCATGGGTAGTATTTCTCACGTTGAGGATAGTAAGAAAAATATGGCTTAGGAGATCCATCAGCTTACTAGACTAGGCATTCGCTTAGTCGATTCTTCATAGGGTGGTGTATGTATTCATAGTAGTTCAGAGTCATC
>NW_025880043.1:1497-1833 GCF_002878395.1 Capsicum annuum
CTGGCAAAGATTGAGATCTTTGCCAGAGAAGGTGGTTAGAGCTCTTGAAGGATTACGACATGACTGTTCTTTATCATCCGAGCAAGGCCAATGTTGGGGCCAACACTCTTAGTCGACTCTCCATGGGTAGTATTTCTCACGTTGAGGATAGTAAGAAAAATATGGCTTAGGAGATCCATCAGCTTACCAGACTACGTATTCGCTTAGTCGATTCTTCAGAGGGTGGTGTATGTATTCATAGTAGTTCAGAGTCATCTCTAGTTTTCGATATGAAAGAGAAATAAGATAGGGATCCTAGCATTGTCAAGCTCAAAGAGTCAGTTCAGAATTAGAAAG
>NW_025880044.1:0-1248 GCF_002878395.1 Capsicum annuum
GTCCCTAAACTTAACCCTTTGAAATATATAGCTTCTAAACATATTACAACCCTATTATCATCTCAAAGATCATCATCCAAGAGCACTTAAAGAGAAAAACAACTAGGGTTGCATAACTAAGCTTGAAGATCCGATTTCAAGAAAATCCTCCGTCAATCATCAAGAATCTTCCTTCTAAGGTATGCATGAGTTGATTCATGGACTCCTTTCATCCATGAAGCTCAAGAACCATCTTCTAAATTTTGTATCATGATGTTTATTTTGTTGGTGGTTGATGTTCATGTGGTTGGAGTTTGATTATGCCTAAGATGGGATCTTTGTATGTTTTGTGTGAGGATATGGTGGTATTTAACGTATAAACACGTGAAATTAGTGGTTGAATATTTGAAATCTTGATGAATCCACCTATGACTAAGATGTGCATATAAGGTGTTTGTGAAAATACCTAAGGGAATAGAAATCATGATTTTATGACATAATAAGTCCTAAATGACTATTCCATGTTCTAAGTTTATGTTCAACGTGATTCCCATGCTATTGTCTTGAATTGAAGAAGTTGTACGAGATGCTCATGATATTGTTGCGATATGGAATGACCATGTTATTGAAGCCATGCAAGTATATAGATGTTGTGTACATTCCCGATCATGTGATAGTTTGTTGAGAATCATTCTTATTATGAAAGCCTTACTTATGATATTGTGAATTGTGGACTCAAATCTTGTGATCAAGTCATGTCATGTGTGTCAGTTTCCTCCTATCGAGTCCTGGGAGTAATTGTACCCAAAAACTATAGCTGTATGCCTAGAGTCATGTCATGTTTCATGATATCCGAACTCAAGCTATGATTCCATAGACTTCAGTCAGTCATGTGACTTAGGAAAACCTCATGATCTTAGTCAGTTGGTAGATATCAGTAACATTCCGCCAGTCAACAGAATTCAGTAAGATTAAGTCATGCGCAGTCAGTTATTCATGTCCAGTCCCTCTAAATAGGAGTAGAGGTTAGCACCGAGTGAACCCAAGGATGGGAACTCACCCACCAGTTCAGGGTGTGATTCTTAGTAGTCATCCTTGTGTTTTAGAACTACATAGCCAGCGTAGGTTGAGATATTTTAACCCATCAAATTAGGGTTGATGAGGTGGCTTAACCCGTTAGTTTAGGGTTCCCACCGTTCTCATTGAGTACCCGCCAGATAAGGGTCACTCACAGGCTGTCCTTACTCGTGGCACGGTATTGACACCCCT
>NW_025880044.1:1348-2229 GCF_002878395.1 Capsicum annuum
CAGGCTGTCCTTACTCGTGGCACGGTATTGACACCCCTCTAGTAGGGGCAGAGATTGGACCCCAGCTTAGCCATAATAGGCATACATGGGGCATATTCGTTAAACACTACTTCCCATAGTTTTAGTATCAGTCTCAGTAAAAGAACTCAGGGCATTCTTCAGATTTCAGTATATACAGGACTGTCAGATACAGTCATCCATGTTATTAGTTTCAGTATCAGTCATGACAGTTGTCAGTAAACCATGTATTAGCTTACAGGTCATGCTATCACATATTCATGGTCCCAGTTTTTATATATGTGTGTTTGCAGTCCCATGTTCATAATAGTCAGTCAGTGTTGTTCATGCATAAAACCTTTTATGTTCAACCTACCTTCCTCGTATACTTAGAACTCCAGTTGTACTGACGCATTTACGCTATGGTGCTTTCTTTTCATGTTAAACCATAGGTTTTGAGACACGAGCTCCAGCCCAGCAGTAGCGGTAGAATTCCAGTCGCAAAGACATAGCGAGTCCTTATTGATTCAAGGACAATATGATTTGATTTATTTATTTATTTCTTTAGTTCAGTTTTACGGAGTTAGTTGGAGACATGTTCCTTCAACTCCTTATTCAGATAGTTTAGAGGCTTTCAGATTTATGTTCAGACTTAACTTATAGATTGGGTTGTTTTGGGTACTATCACCCACATGGTCTTATTTAGTTGAACCTTATGGACTTACAGTTCTATGTATTCCGCATTATTATATCATGATTTGCAGTATACACGTACAGATATCATTCATGGGTTAGCTTGTGGTCCCTCAAGGTCATGAGCACCGTATAGCATTCCAATTCAGTGAATCGGGGTCTTACAGGGATGCACTTAGATACTGTACTTA
>NW_025880045.1:0-1548 GCF_002878395.1 Capsicum annuum
ATTCAATATATGTACTACTTTAAATAAAATATATACTACAATATATATACTACAATATATACACACACCATGTATATAATTATATACTACTATATAAAACATATACACATGTATACGCTAAATATATACTACTTTAGAGTCTATAAAAAATATATATACGTATCGTTCAATATATATACTACTTTAAATAAAACATATACTACAAGATATATAATTATATACTACAATATATATACTAATTTATAAAACATGAGAAAATACCCTATTACCCCCTGAACTATACCCAAAACGGCGGTGACACACCTCAAATTAAAGGGGGTCCTATTACCTCTCCCCCCCTCCCGAACTAATTATAAGTGTAATTTTGACACCTTTAGTGCCTACGTAGACACTTCAGTGTGTTGTGCCACGTATGTGCCACATAGGAACTAAGGGTGTCAAAATTACACTTTTGATTAGTTTAGGGGGTAATAGGACCCCCTTTAAGTTGAGATGTGTCTCTGTCATGTTGGGTATAGTTCAGGGGGGTAATAGGGTATTATCTCTAATACATATACACATGTATACCTTAAATATATACTACTTTAGAGTCTATAGAAAATATATACACATATATACGTATCATTTAATATATGTACTACTTTAAATAAAATGGGAAAGGACAAAAATAGCCTCCCAATCAAAAAAAAAAAAAAGACACGAAAATGGCCGTGGATATAAAATCCCATTTTTTAGCCATTCGCTAGTTAAGCCGCTTTCTTTGACTTTTTTTTTTGTTGTTGTTGATATTGTAGGTTTTGTTTAACTTTTGTTGTTGCTCTTTCTACTTCTTTATTATTATTATTATTATTATTATTATTATTATTATTATTATTATTATGGTACTATTCATTGATATGTCTGAATTTTGCTCAACAGTTTGAAGTAATTTATCTCTGACCTCTGATAAATATTCTTCTATCATTTGCATTTTATTGCCGCCATGTGCAGGTATTCCTCGGGAAACATAGTTAACCTTATGTTGAACCTGTGTGTCTAGAAGTTCTAATTGTGCGGAAAGTCGCCCTTTTTCTCAACAATCCGGGCTAGAGAAGCACAACTTACTAGACGGTGTCACAGAGACAAGGTTAACATAAGTATATTGAACTCGACTGTACCTCTATTTTGGAACCAAGTCAAGAGATTAAAAAGATTCTTTTATATTTTGATAGAGTCTGGAGCTTTCATAGTTAATATGTCAGTGAAGTTAGATCTTCAATATAGATATAAGAAAATATTTTAGCCGGACATAGTCACGGCGGGACTATGGTAGAAGTTTAAGTAAATGAATATAAGTAGTAAAGAGATATGTACCTGACTAGCCGCGAACCAAGTAGCTTCTTCTTTATTTAATTCTTGAATATATTACAAAGAGAGAGAGAGAGAGAGAGTTTTTGAAAAATAAAAGGAGAGAATTTCTGAACTCCTGCCTCTTCTCAAGAATGAGGCGCCTATAAATAATAAAAAGAGAATCTTGCACAGTAATAGATGGGTCCCTGTGCACAGTGA
>NW_025880046.1:0-5637 GCF_002878395.1 Capsicum annuum
GAATCACAAATAGATAGTTTAGAATATATATATCAACATGCACTATTTACAATAAAATGAACAAAGAAGAATTTATAATAGATGAAAAAATATATGAAAATCATGAAGGATTAAAAATAAAAATAGTATTTTCTAATCTAGGAAGAAGATATAAGAAAATAGGTGAATATTTATATTTAATACTAGAAAAAGAAGAATTAAAATGAGAAGATAAATTGACAGCTATGGTGAGAATAGAAAAAGAAATACGAAAAATAGAACAAACTAAAAATACTAGGATTGCTGAATTAGAAAAAGAACTACAAATGCTAAAACATCTGTATGAAAAAAGATAGAAAGAAAAAGAAGAAAAAGATAAAAAAACAAAAATTATTAAATGAGATAAATCAATTTAAAGGAAAAATTAGAAATAGACAATAAAGAAATAGAAACCAAGGAATTAGAAATTAATACAATAGATGCTGAAGAAACAGATAATTATGATTCGAAAGATAGTGAAACATATACAGAAATCTTAACAAATACAAAAAATTTAGGAATCAGTGGAAAACAAAAAGTAATTAATGAAGAAAACTTAGAAAATTTAAACATGGAAATAAACACTCTTGATAAAAAAGAAGATGAAAATATAATACCTAAACATCAGAAATAAGAAAACCTACATATTATAAGAATAAGTTTAAAAGATATAATCTAAAGAATGAATATGACAAATGGACACCAAAACAAATAGTTAATAAAAATTATAACTTTTTAAGCTTAGATTGTGTAATAGATACAAAAAAAAATAATACAATTATGGATAGGATATATGACAAAACAATTATAGATAATAATATAAACATAACAGATGCACCAGAATATATAGAAACAACACTAATAGGAACAGTGAAATTATGGTTTTCAAGTTTAATTGAAAATAGCAAGAAGATATTAAGAACTAATAAACCTACAAAAGGAACATCATCAACAACTACAACTAAATTAACACCTATAGAATTATTAAAAAAATATGAAATAGCTATAAAAGACAAATTTAGCAGCATGACAACAATATAAGAAGAACAAAATGAAGAGAAAGATACAAATAGGAATTTAATGTCAAAATTAGCAATATGTAATATGTGCTACATAGATGAATATACTTGTGCATTTAAAGAATATTATTATAAAGGAGAATATAATATAGAAGAAAGTAAAGAAATAAGAAAATTATATTTTAACAAATTACCTGAACCATTTAGTTCAAAAATAATAAAAAGTTGGGATGAAGCAAAAATAATAGATACTCTAGGAGCAAGAATAAAATTTTTACAACAATGGTATAGAAACCTATGTGAAAAATACAGAGAAGAAATAAAAATGGAAAAAACATTAATAATAAATTTAGCATGTTGCAAAGATTAAATAGCACCTCAATTTGGATGCGAAGAAAGGTATTATAAGAAAAGAAAAAGGCATAAGAAATATAAGAAATACAAAAAATCAAAATATAAGTAAAAGAAACCAAGAAAAAGATATTATGTAAAAAATTATAAACATAAAAGACCATATAGGAAAAAGAAATCTATAAAGGAATGTACTTGTTATAATTGCAAAAAATTAGGACATTTAGCGAGAGATTGTAAATTACCTAAAACCCCAAAAAAAACAAATATCAGAAATAAAAATAGAAAATACAGAATATATACAGATAGATTATATAGATTACAAATTAGAAAGTGAAGACAGTATATATGAAATTTCAGAGAATGAAACAGATAATGAAATAGAAGATAATGAAATAGATAGTGAATTAGACGAATTAAATTACTGAAGAAGATATACAAATAAACCAAATGACTGAAGAAGATATAAAATAATAACAAAAGAAGAATATTTAAATGACGAAGGAACAGAGCAAAAAATAATATTTGATAACAATGTATTTGATGAAATAAAAGGAAAAGAGTTAGACTTAAGTGTAGAAAAAATATTTAAAATACCAACAATAAAAAATATATTTACTAGGAAAAAGGAAGAATATTACTTAGTAAGTCAAAAGGAACATGTAATAGACTGCAGATATGCAAAAGGTAAAGCTAGTATACCACTAGTAACAAAAAGGTTAATTAATAAAGAAATAAACGATATAAAAAGTAAAGGAGACCCAATAAAATATGTACACCTTGGAGGTACAGAGATATTAATAAAAACATGTTTTAGAGAAGGAATAGATACACCAACAGAATTATATTTAGCAGATGATAGGATTATAAAACCTATAGAAAAAAGCATAATAACAGCGATTAAAGGAAATTTAATATACCAAAAATTTAAATTTATAATAAGTGCAAATTATTCAGTAGCAATAACAGATAAAAATATAGATAAATCATTAGTATTATATTGGAAAATATCAGGAATAGAACTAACCCCAGGAAGTAAAATATTTACAGCAAGATGTAAAAATCTATATGTATTAACCGCAAAACATAAAATAACGGGAAAAAATAAAATTAATAAAATACAAATAGAAAGTCCTTTTGAACAATTCGTAAAAACAATTGATAATAATGATTATAGTTACAGAAATATAGACATAGAAGAAGATTTAGAAATAATAAATGATAGAATAAGTACAACAAAAAGAATAGCTTCTGAAAAATCAGAATCATCAAATTCATCAAAAAGAACAAGTTATGAAACAAGTTCAATAGTTAATTTAAATCAATATTACATAACAGGAACAATAAATGGAAAAGAATATTTAATACTCTTAAAATACAGGACAAGAACAAAATTATATAGCAAAATATCTAGTAAAAAATGAGGAAATAAAATCTGATAATAATATATGCCCAGATCTACCAAGAAGCTTAATAAACACAAAAAATATAGCAGAAAAAGAAATAATAATATGAGTTAGAAAAATGAAAATAAAATTTGAAATAAAGGAAGAAATGTAAAAGGCAGACATAATATTAGGAATTAAATGGCTAGAACAAGTAAAACCATACAATATAGAATATACACAATTATCTATAACATATAATAGGGAAAGATTATTCCTAATAAGAGCTCTAACATGATATGAAAATATATGTATTAATGAAGATAGTAGTAGAAGGATATTATAGTAGATATTATACGTCTATGATAGATACAGGAGAAGAAGCTAATTTATGTAGATATAATTGTTTACCAGAAAGTAAATGGGATAAATTAAAAACACCAATAATAGTTAAAGGATTTAATAACGAAGGAAGCTTAATTACTTATAAAGCTAAGAATGTAAAAACACAAGTATGGGATAAACTATTAACAATAGAAGAAATCTATAATTGTGAGCTAACATCAAAAGATATACTCTTAGGAATGCCGTTTTTAGATAAATTATACCCACATATAATAACTAGAACAAATTGGTGGTTTACAACACCATGTAAACAAAAAGTAAGAGCAAAAAGAGTTATTAATAAAATAAGAAAGAAAACTGATTGGATAAAAGGAAGTGAAAAAATTACACAAAAATTAGAAAATATAACAAATACTGAAGATACAATAGAACTGGTCGTATTTTTAATAAATAAAAAGGAAATAACTATATTTTCAATAAATAAGATAAAAATAATTAAGAAAAAATTAGAACAATTATATAGTTAAGATCCATTAAAAGTATGGGAAAAACATAAAACCACTATAAAAATTGAATTAATAGATAAAAATAGCATAATAACCCAGAAACCATTAACATATAATTTTGACGATTTAAAAGAATTTAAAATGCATATAGAAGAATTATTAGAAAAACAATATATACAAAAAAGTAATAGTAAACATAATAGCCTAGCATTTATAGTAAATAAACATAGTGAACAAAAAAGAGGGAAAAGTAGGATGATTATTGATTGTAGAAATGTAAATGCAAAAACAATGACTTATAATTACCCAATACCAAATAAGATATTAAAAATAAGACAAATACAAGGATATAACTATTTTAGTAAATTTGATTGTAAATCAGGATTTTACCATTTAAAGTTAGAAGAAGAATCTAAGGAATTAACCGCATTTACGGTACCACAAAGATTTTATGAATGGAATGTACTACCATTTGGATATAAAAATGCACCGGGTAGATATCAACATTTTATGGATGGTTATTTTAAACAACTACCTAATTGTATAGTATACATAGATGATATACTATTATATACAAAGACCAAAGAAGAACATTTAAAATTATTGGAACAATTTACGGATATAATAGAAAAATTGGGAATAAGTTTAAGTGAAAAGAAAACTGAAATTATGAAAAATCAGATAGAATTTTTAGAATACAAATAGATAAAAGTGGAGTAAAAATGCAACAACATATAGTACAAAAAATAATAAATTCAAAAGAAGAATTAGATACAAAAAAGAAATTACAATCATTTTTAGGATTAGTAAACCAAGTAAGAGAATATATACCAAAAATCTAAAGATCTTACAAAAAAAATTAAAAAAGGATGTAGAATATAATTATAACGAAGAAGATAAAAAACAAGTTCAGAAAATAAAAATACTTTGTAAAAAATTACCAAAATTACAATTTCAGATGAAAATAGAAAATTTATATATATAGTAGAAGCAGATGCTAGAGAATATAGTTATGGAGGAATACTTAAATATAGATATGAAGAAGAAGCATTAGAACACCATTGTAGATACTACTCTGATATGTTTAATGAAAAAGAAATAAAATGGGAAATAAATAGAAAAGAATTATTCTCATTATATAAATGTTTATTAGCATTTGGGCCATATATTGTATATAACAAGTTTATTGTATGAACAGATAATACACAGGTACGTTGGTGGCTAACAAAGAAAATACAAAATTCAGTTACAACAAAAGAAATTCGGAGACTAGTCTTGAATATATTAAATTTAAAATTTATAATTGAAGTAATTAGTACTAACAAAAATGTTATTGCAGATTACAAATCTAGATAAAGCTACACAGACTAATATAATAGAAGAGGATACTCTAGAAAAGATATTCAACACCCTAACTACGCTTTCAATGAAAGTGGACAGTATGAGTAATGAAATAGAAAAGCTAAAGACTAATGAAGTTAAGCTGAAGTCTATAGCTACAAATCAGCTAACTCAGCAGTGTGCAGAGCTATGTCGATCGAAAGATATTAAAATTCCAGAACTAGAAGGAGACGTTGAGACACTCCGTAAAACCCATAACGTTTATCAATCTACAATTGCAGGTTCAAGCAAAGGAGTTATTGGACAAAGATACCAGAATATGAACTTAACTAAGACATTTGAAAAACCATTTACACCAAAAATATAAAAAGACCTCTTGAACATACCCCTACAAATTATCACATATCGAGATAGTCTGAACCAAGATAAAAAAGTTTATAATTATACAACCCAAAAATACATAGAAAATATCTACCGAGTACAAACTTTTCTAAACCTTAACCCCAGAGCTACAGATATCAAAGAACCTAACACAAACTATATAACCCAAAAATTACAAGGTCACAAAAAGCTAATTGTACTAGCCAAAACTAACCCAAGCCTGATAAAAACTTGTTTCTACTATGGATTATTAAATACCATATATACCCAAGATGGAGAAGAACTATCAGC
>NW_025880047.1:0-1542 GCF_002878395.1 Capsicum annuum
CAATTGCATGGCATTGGTATTGCATTCATCCCGACCTGAGTCATCGATCGATCACTCTGAGTTGAAATGAGTTCTCAACAACTTAATGTCAGGATAGTGATAGTACCTAAGTTGATTTAGGTGGAAATAGGGATGAATGAATGAGCTCACAGGGTCAACTACAAATCCAATCGAGTCTTTGTAATTGCATGGCATTGGTATTGCGTTCATTCCGACCCGAGTCATCGATCGATCACTCTGAGTTGAAATGAGTTCTTATCAACTCAATGTTAGAATGATGATAGTACCTAAGTTGATTTAGGTGGAACTAGGGATGAATGAATGAGCTCCCAAGGTCAACTACAAATCCAATCGAGTCTTTGCAATTGTATGGCGCTGGTATTGCATTCATCCCGACCCAAGTTGTCGATCGATCACTCTGAGTAGAAATGAGTTCTCATCAACTCAATGTTTTAAAAACTATATCTTTTAAAATGTTTAAAATTAATTAAGATCAATTCGAACCAAATTAGCAATTTCAAAACTTGTCATTCTTTTCCAAAATTACAAATCAACCCATATAAATCATCCATTTGTGCGAAAAACTTTTTATTTCAAATCTTAAGTTCTCGCTCTTTTCCCTCTCTCTCGGGGTGTCTTCTCCCTCTCAACCATACAAATAATACAAACAACAACTACTCAACATATTGCTCAACCCTTGAAAATAGGTCGATTTTCTTCTTATTTACGACTATATATAGTTGTTTTTTTTTGACTTCATTCCCACTTGTATCCATTGTTTTCTCTATCTTCTCATGTAATAGAGTTTGAGAAGAGTTCTACATTTGTTCTTTATTCTAAAAAATGGGGTTTTTTAGTTAATGATAAAAAGAAGACTTTTAGTTGTATTATCTTCGAGAATGGGTTAACAATTTTGAGTTTTGATGCTAAAAAAGGAGGAAGCACCTGAGAAAACCCTAGTTTTTCTCTCAGTATTTTGTTGACTGTCGTGGTATTGCTGGATGGCGTTTGTAGTATTGTTGGTGGCTGTTGGTGGTGGTGTTGGTATTTGTATTTTTTGGCGGTGGTGTCGGTGGTCTTGGTGTTGGTATTGGTGGCATTGGTGGTAGTCTTGGTGGCATTGGTTGTGGTGGTGGTGGTCCATCTGTTGCAACGGGTGGAAGATCTGTTGGGAGATATTAAATAGGTCTTCAAACAGATTCCCCATCTGTTCCAAATGATGGGTTATCCGTTGGAGTATTTTCTTATAATGTGGCAGAGAATAATTTATTAAAATTTCTCCACCTGTTGCAACAAGTGGAATATCTGTGGGGAGATATTAAATAGGTCTTCAAACAGATTCGGGTTCTCCATCTATTCCAACGGATGGATTATCCGTTGGAGTATTTTTTTTTGGTTATGTGGTAAGAATAATTTATTGAAATTTGTCTCACCTTTTTAAAAAAAATTATTCAAACATCAAATGCAATGTATTTTTTATTTTTCTTTTGGGAGACATCTTTTAACTACAAACAAAAGAAAAATAAAAAATACATTGCATTT
>NW_025880047.1:1642-4199 GCF_002878395.1 Capsicum annuum
AGATATTAAATAGGTCTTCAAACAGATTCGGGTTCTCCATCTATTCCAACGGATGGATTATCCGTTGGAGTATTTTTTTTTGGTTATGTGGTAAGAATAATTTATTGAAATTTGTCTCACCTTTTTAAAAAAAATTATTCAAACATCAAATGCAATGTATTTTTTATTTTTCTTTTGTTTGTAGTTAAAAGATGTCTCCCAAAAGAAAAAAAACAAAAAGTGGATCAACTTTCGATCACCAAACAAAAAAGGCTAGAGTACAGATAGATTCGGAGGAACTTCCAAAACAATCTCAGTCAGGGCAAAATGAAGCTGAGGAAAGTGATTACTCCTCCTCACCAATGGGGCGTGAAATAATATCAAAATTCCAGCATGATTCTGTCAAAACCATTAGTATTGACAAGTTTTGAGTTGCAATGCTGATGAATAACCCTAATGTAGTATTTGGTGATCTTGTACTTAAATGTCAGTTGGGGAAACCTTTTGACGAACTTAGGAGTATTATGAAGAAGGAAAACATAGATGAACTTTTTAAGAAGAGCTGCTTTGCACACTTTATTGAGCTGTCTGGGCCCCACCCTCTTCATTTCCCAATGATCATGGTATATGGCATTCTTAAGCGCAAGATCATGTATGCAGGGGATGATGGAGGTCCGAAGGAGGGCGGAAATAAGATGGATGAAGTCTGGATCAACTGCTGTGGCATGCCGATTTGTTTTGGATTGAAAGAGTTGTCCATTATGACGGGCTTGAGATACGATCGTCCAGAAGAACCTACCATCAAGAAAACACCCCACAAAGGGTCCAACAAACGCAAGGTAAAAAAAGATGGGTTGTTGGGCATTGTTGAACCTAGCTACAAAGTGAAGGATTTGATAGCGGATCTCAAGAATAAAGACATACCAAAGCACTATAGGGAGAAATTGTGCTTAGTTTGGTTTGTTCATTCCTTTTATTGGCAAGAGATGTCAAGAAAGTCATAGAACGTGATTTGTTGGCCATTGCTGATGATTTTGGGAGATCCAACAATTATCTCTGGGGCTACGACAGCTACTACTTGACTATCAAATATTTACTGAAAGATCTAAAGACAAAGACGACCATATTATATGGCTTTCCTTGGCCTTTAATGGTAAAATTGATCACTATTTTTACTCATTCATTAATTTATATTGAATATACTTGTAGCTTTTTTTTTGCTTGCTTCCTATTTACAATTTTTAGGCTTGGGCATGTGAAGCCATTCCTCCCCTCTGAAAGCATTTCACGGATTACCCGGATAAGGTTTCTCATCCAAGGATCCTTAGGTGGTTGGCTGTAGTAGAGAGCAACAACAAAAATATTAACAAGGCTGATCTCTTCAATCCTCCAGATGATGCAGTATGTCTTCTTTCAACTAAAATAATTTGCCTCAAAGAAAGATATTGAAACAGATGTTCCATCTGTTGCAAGAGATTACCCATCAACTGCAATTGGTGCAATGGGTAATCTGTTGTAACAGACGATCCATATTTCGCAATAGATGAACCATATGTTGCTCTGTTCTCTGAACCCTACTTAACATATTACCCATCTACTGTAAATTATGCAACAGATGGGTATTCTGATGTAACATATTATCAATCTATTTCAATATACAGATCAGCTGTTGTGGTAGCTAGATCATCTGTTGCATAAGTTGGCTGTGTTAACATAACTCGAGCCCTATGTAACCTAACTGACTGCAAATTATTATTATATGATTTAAATTCCTTCTTTCATTTTTTTATAGGTTGTGCATCCTTAGATCGTGCCTATCATTGATGAGCTGGGGATGACTTTTTTTTCTCACTCTGGGTCTTATTGATACAAAAGAAGACCCAACGGTGGAGTTAATAAAGAAGGAATTGGATGGAGCAATATCCATAAGAAGAGCAGTTAGGCAAGGTCAGTCTAATGTTGAAGCTCTTCACAACCTAACTCAAACTGCAACAGATCCGGGTGCTTCTTCTGGGGGTGTTGGTGGTGGAGTTGTTTGTGATGGTGAAAGCCATCCTTCTTCTGCTTCTGCTGCCAGTCATGATTATGAGCATGTTGGTGCTCAGCAAAATATAAACATGTTTGAAAACACCCCTTGTACAGGTCCTCTCTCCCACCCCTACATTGGTCCCTCCAACCCTTATAGTGGTCCTTCTCACCCCTCCTCACTCTCATGTTCTCATTACAAATGCAAAGTGTGCAAGGACAGAGAGGATAAACTCCTCGACAAGCTAGAGGCTATTACTGAAGCTGCCGAAGAGTTAAAATCCAAGAGGGGTATCATACCATCCAACGAGGTGAGGGAGGAATGCACTCCTACAGTGGAGGTTAAGAGGAAGAGAATAAAAATTAGACAAATTCTCTTCATTCTGAAATCAACAAAAAATACAACTCCCCCCACTCTAATAGTTGTTGAAGTTCAGAGGCCGCTGAAGGTGGTGGACATATTTGCAGCGTTTGGCAAAGAGAAGAAGAAGGAACAGGAAGAATTCATCAGGATGAAGGTTAAAAAAGAATACACCATGCATTCATTTGCCGC
>NW_025880048.1:0-11831 GCF_002878395.1 Capsicum annuum
CTTTTAAAATAGTTTAATAAAAGAAAAATATATCTAGTAACAACAACTGTAAAATGTTAATTTGATCCCTAATGAAATGATTTATAGTCATAAATATATAAATAAATTATATTAGACTATAAATCGTAAATGTTCTCATTTTTTGTTTTAATTTGTGTAATTGAAAATAACTTATAGAGACTGTTTAATTAAGAATTAAAAGTTATATATAAAAAGAAAGGTGACCAAAAATTTGATTGGATAAAAGATAGGTCCAATGGCAGGTAAAGTACAAATTACAAAAAGGAAAGTAAAGTACTTACATTTTGACTCTAGAACTTTCAGTTATCATCTTCTTTCAAAAATTTCCACCTAGTTTTCTCCGTTGAGTTTGTGACTTTTTTACAATTCAAAATTTAACATTAGTTATTATGCTTTGTAAGTTTGCTTCTTGATTATAAATAAAGGATGTTAATTTTTATTGTTGATATTTAAGCATGTGAGGGCAACAGAGGTGATGGCAAGAAAGACAGAAGCAACAGAGGATTGCAATTATTTTCCCATGAACATCAGATTTAGATCAACTATGCTATGAACTTATGACCCTGAGTTGGAATTCGACATCAATTCCAATCTTAATAAGATTTATTTACTTGTCTGAGCATTTAATTGTTGAACAATCATTTAGCTTTATATTTGTGTGTTTAACTTATCTTGATTTAGCAATCTTGTAGAAATTTTTCAGAGGAAGCACGTTTTTGTTGTATTAGATACATGAGGTAAATTGTTTGATCTGCTTTGCATGTGGAAGATGTAAAAAAAATAAATAAGAAAATGAAGTCCATGTTTTTTATTTTTTTTATTTTTGTATAATATTTGTTCTGCAAAATGTGTTGTATCAATCTATTTTAATCCCTCTTCAGTGTTATAAATACCTCAAAAAATCTAAACCAATACTATAGCCATGTACCAAGCTCATGCATAGTACATCATGGTTCTTTTATAGTTTTATGAATAAGTTAGATGTATATTAAGGCTTCAAATAACTCTCATCTATCAGACGAATCAAAACATTCCTTTACGATTGAATTCTTGAGAAGGATATTGGTATAATCAGTTTCAAACGAGTATATCTCTCATTATACTTGAAAATTTTTATCTCATGACCTATCAACAGATATATAATTGAATTACCTTTCCAACGATACTAATTTAGCCTAAATCCGATATCGGAGCAAAGAGTTATTCCTATTTTACTCCAGCATGTCAGGCTGAAAACAGTGTGACGACATTCGTGGTAGCTTACCACATTTGTGACGCCCTATCACGAAGGTCGTCAGCCTTAGGCAGAAACCAGCTCCTAAGTGACGACTTTCGTGGTAGCTTACCACATTTGTGACGCCCTATCACGAAGGTCGTCAGCCTTAGGCAGAAACCAGCTCCTAAGTGGCGACATTCGTGGTAGCTTACCACATTTTTTATGCCATGTCACAAATGTCGTCAGCCTTAGGCAGAATCCATCTTCTGTGTGACGACATTTTTGATGGCTTACTACATTTTTTACGCTATATCACAAATATCATCAGTCTTAGGCAGAATCCAGCTTCTGTGTAACGACATTTTTGACGGCTTACCACATTTTTAACGCCATGTCACAAATGTCGCCAGCCTTAGGCAGAATCCAGCTTCTGTGTGATGACATTTTTGACGGCTTACCATATTTTTGATGCCTTGTCACAAATGTCGTTAGCTATGATTTTCAGCAACTGGGAATTTATTTTAGTAAGGGTATTTTAGTCTTTTTCCTTTACTTTTCACGACTTATAACCCTCAAGGAGCGTATTATCTTTCATTCTCTTTAGTTAAAGCATCTAAAAAACTCTCTCTTACGCTTTCAACCACAAGCTAGGGTTTTCTCTCAAGATCATCTCCTCAGGAATAAGAACATTCTTTCCCAAAGGGGTTAAACCCTAGTCAAGAAAAATCAAGGGCAAGCCTAAGGATTTCTTCAAGGACCCTTAAGAAACATTAGATCTCTTTCAAGATCAAGCTTTAAGGTATGCGTAGTGTTCATCTATAGATCCAATCCGTTCATAGAGCTCAAGAACCATGTTTTAAATATTATTTTGTAAACTTTTTATGGTGATATGAGTATGTACTTGTTGATGATTGTTGTTTAAGTTTCAAAATGATATCTAAAGGTTTTTTCATGGAATATATGTGGTTGTTAGTTGAAAAACATGAACTTTGGGTGGTTTGATATGATGCAAGTATGAAATCCACCTATGCCTTAAAGAATGAATGTAAGGTGTTTGATAAAATGTCTAGGATGCTAGAAATTCATATTTACATGATTCCATGATATCTAAATGACTAGTCCATGTTAGCTATACACTTCAATATAGATTTCCATGCTATTTATGTGTTGTTATTGTTGTGGTATGAAACATGTATGATAATGGAGATATGAATTATGTACATGAAATATATCCATGCTTTCCCCTACCATGTTTGAGATGTTGAATAAATACATGAAGTATAATATCCCTTACTTATGACAATGTGAATTGTGGACTCCAATCTTATGATTAAGTCAATCATGTTGTGTCTGTTTCCTTCCATCAAGTCCTAGGGGTATTCGTACCCAAAAAATATATCTGAGTGCCTAGAGCCATGTTATGTTTTCACGATACTCTCAGTCAAGCCATGATCTATAGAAATCAGACAGTCATGTAACTCAGGAAAACTCAGTAATCTCAGTAGTTCAGTATTCTCAGTAATCTCAGTGCTCAGTAACCTCAGTAATCATAATAAATCTTAGTAACTTCAGTACTCTTAATTAGTCCTCAAAACTCATTATATTCCATTCGTCATCAGAATCCAGTAAACTCAGTTTTAGCTCCGCTAAACAATACTACTAGTATCAGTCTAGTTAATCGGTATCAATTCAGCAAATTAGTTCAGTTAAGTTATTTAGTTCATCCCAGTTATTCAGTTCACTGTTCTTTCATATGGGAGTAGGATTCAGCCCGAGTGAGCCTAAGGATAGGGACTCACCCGCTATATTAGGACTGAGATCCTTAAAAGCAATCCCTAAGTTCCAAAACTACATAGCCAGCATAGGTAAGAGATGTCACCCATTAGATAGGACTGACATACTCAGGGGTCACCCGTTAGCACATTTATATATATAGGATTAATCCTAGGAGTCACCCGCTAGATTAGGACTGACTCTACAGCAGATGTCTTTACTGGTAGCGTGGTACTGACACCTTTCCAGTTAGGGTAGAGATTAGATCCCAGTCAGCTTAGCTTGGGGCATGTCGGTTAGATGAACACATCCCACAGTTTCAGTTACAAAATCAGGGCTTTCAGACACATTCAACTCAGCTTAGTAGTACAGATTTAGTACTGTTAGATACAGTCAATGCTTATCATTATAAATAGACTTAAAGATCACCCACTAGATAGGACTGATCTCAGACTAAGTCAAATCATCCTTATTATCAGTATACTCATGATCACCCGCTAGATAGTACTGATCTCAGATTTAGTTACTCCAAGTAAAATGGAACTCAGATAGTTCCATTAGAACTTAGACTGACAGATACAGTCGCTCAGTATTAGTTACTCGGTTAGGCCGATCATCACAGTTATATCAGTTATATTATTTTTCTGAACTCATTTATTAGTCATATCAGTTATTTGAATTTATGATATCAACATTCAGTGTCAGGACTGTCAGACACAGTCAACCAGACCAGTTTTTTATAATTCAAACTGTCAGAAATAGTCGTTCATCTATTTAGTATCTCAGTATCAGTACACTCATGTTGTCAGTATTCAGACTCAGTAGTCAGTATCTCCACGATTTTAGTTACAGTTACATATGTATTTATGTATTCTCACGTTCATATCAGTTAGCATTGTTCATGCATATAACCCTTTGCATTTAGTCTACCTCACTCGTATACTCAGTACATTCAGACGTACTGACGCATTTGCGCTATGGTGCTTTCTCTTATGTTACACCATAGGTTCAGAGGCATGAGCTCCAAATCAGTAGTAGCATTCCAGTGTTCAGAGTTTGCAGTGAGTCCTTCTCATTCAAGGACGATATGATTATTACTACATTTACTATTCAAGGAAGATGTCGTTTTCTTTGATAAATCTATCTTGGAAGAAGTGTTACTTATGAGCCAACCCTCTATCCTCAAAACACAGTCGTAAGCCATGTACTCAATATCTCAGTTCAGTTCATGAATCAAGTTTCAAATTCAGTTATGTTCTTATATTTTCGCTCATGCATATTGAGTAATCAATCTCAGACTCATCAGTATTTTCAGTTCATGGTAGCAGTCTTCTTTGAGCTTACTCATTCTCATGTTTAGATTTCAGTACCAAACTTCAGTTCCATGCTTAGTTTTCAGTTCAAACTTGGTATCAGAGCCTAAGGTTCAATAGAGTCCTAGGAAGTCTGAAAACCGCATCTAGTAAAGTCTTGTTCATGCGTGTGTTGTGCACCAAACTTATGTGCAGGAGGCTATGAGATGTTTTAGAAATAGTTTTCCTTCTTTCAATATTCATGTCGTTCCAACAAGTCAGTTTAGCAATCGAGCAGTCAGATTTTTATAGCTTGTTTTCTCATCCTTGCATCTATTTATGCTATCCAAAATCTTAGAGAATGTAACTATTGCAAGGTAGAACCTCCTAGTAGTTGCAAGTTTAGTTCATCTCATGCATCATGCATTAGTTTTAGACTCCTAAATTTTAGTTATAATCTAGTTTGTAGATGCCCTGTGCATCACCCAATATCTCCGTAAGGTAAGCATTCTTAGAGGGACATAGCGTCCCAAGGGGGAGATACCCCACTTTATCTTAACGCTCTCATGCCTTAGATCCTTCAATTTCTCCATGTATAATGAATTCAGTCTAGAATAGAGGGTACTCATAAGTTGACCTTCAAGTTAGACCTCAGCTGTAAGTAAAGTATTCAGAGGTTCAGTTCAGTTCATGATGTTCAGTCCATATGTCACGTAGCAAACTCAGTTATGTTCTCATGTTTCAGTTTAATATTAGTGCCTTTATCATTGCATATTTAGTCGCATGTTCATGAGTCAGTTCAGTTATGTATTCACGCATCAGATATGTGTGGTCAGCTTATCAGTACTTTCAGTCATGCATTCACATATCATGTTAGTCATATAATCATGCATCAGATATGCATGGATTCAACTTATCAGTTAAGCATCAGATATGCATTCTCAATTTGAGAAACTCAGTTTATCGAACCACTCAGTCCTACATTCATAAATCAGCTACACATGCATCAGATATGCATGTACAGTATGATATGCTCAATTTTCAAACATGTCATCCATGAAATCATGATCAGTCATTCATTCTATATATGCGTCATTTTATCTTTTCTCCCCTCTCAAGCAGTCATCATTCGAGGACGAATGTTTCTAAGGGAGAGATATTGTAATATCTCAAAAAATCCAAACCAATATTAAATTCATGTACCAAGATCATGCATAGTACATCATGGTTATTTTATAGTTTTATGAGTAAGTTAGATATATATTAAGGCTTCAAATAACTCCCAGCTATAAGACGAATCAAAACATTCCTTACCGATTGAATTCTTGAGAAGAATATTGGTATAGTCAACTTCAAATGAGAATATCTCTCATTATACTTGAAATTTTTTATCTCATGACCTATCAACAAATATATAATTGAATTACCTTTCCAACGATACCAATTTCGCCTAAATCGGATATCGGAGCAAAGAGTGATTCCTATTTTACTCCAGCATGTCAGGCTGGAAACAGTGTGAAGACATTCGTGGTAGCTTACCACATTTGTGACGCTCTATCACAAAGGTCATCAGCCTTAGGAAGAAACCAGCTCCTAAGTGACGACATTCGTGGTAGCTTACCACATTTGTGATGCCCTATCACGAAGGTCGTCAGCCTTAGGCAGAAACCAACTCCTAAGTGACGACATTCGTGGTAGCTTACCATATTTTTGATGCCATGTCACAAATGTCGTCATACTTAGGCAGAATCTAGCTTCAGTGTGACGATATTTTTGATGGCTTACCACATTTTGACGCCATGTCATAAATATCGTCAGCCTTAGGCAGAATCCATCTTCTGTGTGAAGACATTTTTGATGGCTTACCATATTTTTTATGCCATGTCACAAATGTCGTCAACCTTAGGCAGAATCCAACTTCTGTGTGACGACATTTTTGATGGCTTACCACATTTTTAACGCCTTGTCATAAATGTCATCAGCTATGATTTTCAGCAACTGGAAATTTATTTTAGTAAAGGTATTTTAGTCTTTTCCTTGACTTCCCATGACTTATAACCCTTAAGGAGCGTATTATCTTCTATTCTCTTTAGTTAAAGCATCTCAAAAACCCTCTTTTACGCTTTCAACCACAAGATTTGGGTTTTTTCTCAAGATCATCTCCTCAGGAACAAGAATATTCTTTCCTAAAGGGGTTACACCCTAGTCAAGAAAAATCAAGGGCAAGCCTAAGGATTTCTTCAGGAACCTTCAGAAACATAAGATATCTTTCAAGATCAAGCTTTAAGGTATGCATAGTGTTCATCTATGGATCCAATCCATTTATAGAGCTCAAGAACCATGTTTTAAATATTATTTTGTAAACTTTTTATGGTGATATGAGCATGTACTTGATGATGATTGTTGTTTAAGTTTCAAGATGATATCTAAAGGTGTTTTTATGGAATATATGTGGTTGTTAGTTGAAAAACACAAACTTTGGGTGGTTTGATATGATGCAAGTATGAAATCCACCTATGCCTTAAAGAATGCATGCAAGGTATTTGATAAAATACCTAGGATGCTAGAAATTCATATTTACATGATTCCATGATATCTAAATGACAAGTCCATGTTAGCTATACACTTCAATATGGATTTCCATGCTATTTATGTGTTGTTATTGTTGTGGTATGAAGTATGTATGATAATGGAGATATGAATTATGTACATGAAATATATCCATGCTTTCCCTTACCATGTTTGAGATGTTGAATAAATACATGAAGTATAATATCCCCTACTTATGACAATGTGAATTGTGGACTCCAATCTTATGGTCAAGTCAGTCATGTTGTGTCTGTTTCATTCCATCTAGTCCTGGGGGTATTCGTACTTGAAAAATATAGTTGTGTGCCTAGAGCCATGTCATGTTTTCATGATACTCTCAGTCAAGCCATGATCTATAGAAATCAGACAGTCATGTAACTCAGGAAAACTCAATAATCTCAGTAGTTCAGTATTCTCAGTAATCTCAGTGCTCACTAACCTCAGTAATCATAATAAATCTTAGTAACTTCAGTACTCTTACTTAGTCCTCAGAACTCATTATATTCCATCCATCATCAGAATCCAGTAAACTCAGTTTTAGCTCCGCTAAACAATACTACTAGTATCAGTCTAGTTAATCAGTATCAGTTTAGCAAATCAGTTCAGTTAAGTTATTTAGTTCAGCCCAATTATTCAGTTCGGTGTCTTTCAAATGAAAGTAGGATTCAACACCGAGCAAATCTAGGGATGGGGGCTCACCTGCTTGAATAAGACTGAGATCCCTAGAAGCAATCCTTAAGTTCCAGAACTATGTTGCCAGCGTAGGTACGAGATGTCACCTGTTAGATAGGACTGACATACTTAGGGGTCACCCGTTAGCCCATTTATATATATAGGACTGATCCCAGGAGTCACCCACTAGATTAGGACTGACTCCACAGCCGATGTCTTTACTGGTGGCACGGTACTGACACCCTTCCAGTCAGGGCTGATATTAGACCCCGGTCAGCTTAGCTTATACAGCATACAGGTACAGATATCAGTTATGAGTTAGATTATGGTCCTTCGAGGTCATGAGCACCGTGTAGCATTCCGATTCAGAAAATTGGGGGTGTTACATGTTATTATTGTAACAATCTCCATTTACATAAATTTTTGTGTTCTTACTCCTGGTTAGGTATCAGATGCCCGAAACAATTGTACTTGACATATTTTGCTTTAGGATGAATAAGCAAAGAGTATAATGCAAGTGAGGTGCTTACAGTTCAGTTGTATTTTTGTATCAGTAGTGTAAATTTCTTACGACTGATTATTTTGTGAGGAGAAAAATGGCCATTTTTCATGAGCAAAACAATTGACTCTTTTGCTTTATTCTTTAATATATATCTATTATTTTTTTGACCTGCTATTATTCTATGTCATTTAAGTGATTGGTCAAAATTTGTTCCTTCCGACATGTTATTTTTTCCCAGCATGCAAAATAGTTGGTTGTTGCTTTGTTCACCAAGGCTACAATATATGGAAAGAAATCCCCTTTCTTTGTGCTTGTTGGAATTTGAAGGTGAGACCTCATAATTCTGCATTTAGCTTATCTTTGACCTTATCGTTGGCCTGCTCTTTCGCACGAATAATGGATTCGATAACATCTCCCAACTTGCTATTTCTTGTGTCTCATTTATTTAGTATTTGATAAATCAAAAGGAGAGTCTAGCTCCATGATAATCTGATTAAAACCATTATCCATAAACCATTATATTAGAGATTAAATATTACCACATTAGCCTTATCTGCGTTGTTACTGCTATGGTTAGTAGGCGTAGAGAAACCAAATATGAGCCTCCTAGTGAAGTCCCTTATCAGGCCCCCTTTGCCAGCCTTTCCATTGTCCACATAAAACCTCCAACGAAAACTATTTTAACCCATACTTGAACAGGAGGCTTCCAAGTTGACCATAATATGTGAAAACCTGAGATAAGATTCACAATGTTTTTCATTACTATGTTTATCTCTTGATGAATGTGAGTCATACAAAAGTTGATGACCTAAAGTAGATGACTCAATTTTCATATCCATAGTTGAGATATTATTGCACTAATATTAGACATTCAAATAATGTCATCTCTTGAAACAAAAGAGAATTCAGATGTCGCTGGACAGAAATCTCAAAGTGTACCAGATTCTATTTCTTATTCTTTAGTTGTTGTAGCAGAAAATACGTTGTTGTCAGAAGTGATGAGTGAAAAACTTTTGATCCATAAAAGGGATTCGAAAGGTATGATTTTATTATTTCTTGCTCATCATAATATATCGATATATTTATGAATCGATTACTCACAAAGAGCGTATATATGGTATAATGAAAGAAGAATCAATGTTGTTTAACCACTAGCATTTAACTTATGCCCCTGCCGATGTCATCTATAGGCTATGAGCGTATTTGGAGCGTATGACTGCCGACATCGGATATGGGCATCTGTCCTTATCGATGTTGCTACACCCTTTAGATCTATAATTCTCTAAGGCCCAGTCAATCATATGAGCTTATGAAGGATTTTTTCCCTGAGTTTCATATTTTAGGAACATTATATATACTTTAACTCATATACCTTTTTCTTGGAAAAACATACAAGTAGAAGAGTATAATTTCTGCACAAGTTAAACTTATAATTAATAGAACTGAAAGTTACTTACATAAACAAATACAAACAACAATATAATTATTCAAATTTTTCAGTACCATCTGATCATTTTAGAAATAAAATATTATATTATTTTATATATGATACGTTGGTAATGTATTCCATTTTTACGACATACATTTGAGCTCAGTTTTTAGCAAGTTGTATAGGCTGTTCAGTAGATACTGTAGTAAATAGTAGAATTATGGTATAGAACAAATTTGTTATGGTCATATATATCTGATATAATAAGAGTGCCCCCAACATTCTATGTTTTCTGCGGGCTTGTTCTTTGGCTGAATTTGAGTAGGATTTTAAAAATGTCTAATTATATATATTTAGATCAATCATAGTTGGGTGAAATGAATGATGAAATAGAGGATGGATGACTGAAGAGTTCTTTTTTGATGTTGAGGAATAAGCCAAAATATTTCCTGCTATTGGTTTCATGCAAGAAATAATGACATACAAGGATTGAGATACGATATAGTGTTGAGGTACGTTCGTTGCCTTAATTTTCTCGCTATATATAGAAAGGGTTACTTTTATTTATCATACCAGAATGTGAATTCCTGTATCTTATGTTTTTAACATTGGGTTTTAGCAATATATAATTAGATTTTTTTTAATTATCATACAAAAAAGTGAAATCCTGTACCTTAAGTTTTTAACATTAGGTTCTGTTACTTACACACTTTGGGGTTTTATTTTCTTCAAATTCACATATTGTATCTGTTATGTTTGAAGTTCCATCGACATTTGACATTTGTTATGAACTTGCCCATGTCAAATGTGGGCGCTTGGCGCATTCCCCTGCCGATTCGGCTGTGGGCTATGGGCACACTGATTGTGTCACTGTTATCGTCATGTATGGGCACCTGCCTTTGACCATGTTGCTTCGTCCTTTGAATCTATAATGTTTAAAGGTCAATTCATTCATATGTGCTTAGTTAAGATTGTATTCTTGAGTTGTATGTTTTAGGATAATATGTTTACCTTAACTAATATACCTTTTCTGGGTAAAACATTCAAGTAGAAGAGTATGATTTTTGTGCAAGTTAAAGTTACAATCAATAAGACTGAAAGTTACTTGCATAAACAAATACAAACAACATAGTTATTTAAAATTTTCAGTACCATTTGGCCATTTAAGAAACACAATATCATATTATTTTACACATGATGCACCTAAAAACTGTGACTTTATCGTTTCACTGGCATTGTTGAAACATATTGGATTCATCTTATTTTCCGGTAAGGTTTCATTGAAAAAAAAGAATTTCAATCACAACAAATATATTAAATAAACATTTAATAAGTGTAAGCAATGAGATGTTAAAGTTTTTATTATACTCTCATCTATCTTCTGTTTATTGGTGTGTTGCATTGCATAATTATGCAGAGATCTTTTTCAGATTCTGATTCATCCACACTCAAATTAATAATAGTATATAAATCTCCAAAAGACAGTGAGTGTCATACCAAATTTTGAAAAACTTCTGTATAAACTACATTTGTAGCTTCATTTGTAATCTGTTCATCTTCATCATAAACTAATATTTTTAATCCCTTTCTACTTGTCACCCTGAAAAGGGCTACATACAGTTGTTCATGTGTAAATACTGATTTTTTAAAAAATAATTTTGGGTAAAATAGAGATTGTCCTTGACTTTTATTGATTGTCATGGCAAAGGATACCGTAATTAAAAATTGTCTTCTTTGAAGCTTAAATGGAATAAAAATCAAGTTTGTCCATGAATGAAAAAAAGAAGCAGAAAATTTATGAAAATAATGTAGAAAATAAAAGGACATCAGTAAGACGTGTTACTGCCTCACTCAAGATATATGATCATAATTACTTTGTTGGTGAGTGGGGGAAACTATTGTTCTTTGTTACGAAGTGTAAAGAAAAATTTTAATGTATTAAGTGCATCGGTGCATGGTAAACCTCTAATGTGCATTTCTTATCTTATTGTCCAAATGCTTAGAGATATTGATTTAGTGTCTAGTGAAATTTTAACGCCATATTAAGCTTCCTGCTATATATTATTGATGAGCAGATATCCTGAATTCGAAGAAGGGAAAGTCTCAGAGGTTTATCCATATTGTCATAGAAAATGTAACTGCTACTTGTCCTTACACTCAAGTGGCACGCTGAAGGTTTGTCTTTTCCAACTATTTGTGAATGTTTATTTTACTGGATAGCTTAGTAAAAAGGGAAATATAGAATTTAGGTATGTCTACCATCATAACTTCTTTTTATGTAACAGTAGAGCTATTGAAATTTGTCTTTTGAAGTTAATGGTACTAATGTCATGTAGT
>NW_025880049.1:0-1032 GCF_002878395.1 Capsicum annuum
AAATTGTATCAATTACATATAATAAAATTTACATCAACCTCATTATCAAACATAATCAATTTTACATGTTTCATTCAGAAAACTTTGAACATATATCTAATTATATACACATATGTATATATGAATTGGATATATGTATTTTTCAACACTACAACAGAAAGCAAAAAAAAAATACAACCAGTTATAGTAATTAAATGATACTAACCTGCTCCATCCGTTGTACATGCTGTTATAAATGCCCCAGTATACATTTCTCTCATATGACTAGCATCAACAACTACAACTGGCCTACAATGATCAAATCCTTTAATGAATGCATGTAGAGCGATAAATACATACAAGAACGGATTATCATCTGTCTTCTTCATTCTTATATGTGAATCTGGATAGGTAGTATTTAGAACATATAAGTATGATGGCAGTTTCTCATAAGATGCTGATGGCTTGCCCCTCAATTCTTCTAACGCTCTTTCCTTTGCCCTCCAACATAAAGTGTATGTCAAATCCATACCAAAATCTTCCTTCATGTCATTTTTATTTTCGTCGCACTGTATTTTCTTTTGTGGTTTTTGAATTTCTGTTTAACCATACCAGCTATCAACATACTAGTTGCATGCACCTTGGGATAGATATTGTCCTTTACCGGTCATGTATGTTGAGGTCTGAATTCTCTTATTCTAAACATTCCTGTTTTTCCTATTCCTGATGCACGTATTAAAAACTCACAGTTTCTTGATTTGCAAAACAAGGTATACCTGCACGCAACATAATTTATTACATTAAAAATACATATCCAAACTAATATTAAACAAGATATGAGAGATATAGAATGTACGCACATTTTCTTACTTGACCTTTTACTGCGCGTTTGAAACTTCTCCCTAATTGAATAGTCCTTCATGACTGACTTTAAAATTCTTTTTCTCAAGTAAACCTAGTATTTCTTAACATGCTTATGATGTGGGTCTGAGATAATCACTTCAACAGGATCCATCTCAAAAACATCTAAAGCTTCTGTATTTTCACAAACCG
>NW_025880050.1:0-2581 GCF_002878395.1 Capsicum annuum
AAAAATGTAAAAATACAGATATGGGATAAAATAATAACAATAGAAGAAATCTATAATTATGAACTAACATCAAAAGATATGCTTTTAGGAATGTCATTTTTAAATAAATTATACCCATATATAATAACTAAAACAGATTGGTAGTTTACAACACCATGTAAATAAAAAGTAAGAGCAAAAAGAGTTATTAAAAAAATAAGAAAGAAAACTGATTGGATAAATGGAAGTGAAAAAATTACATAAAAGTTAAAAAAATATAAAAAAATATAGAAGACACGGTAGAACTAGTTGTATTTTCGATAAATTAAAAAGAAATAACTATATTTTCAATAGATAAGGTAGAAATAATAACAAAAAGATTAAGACAATTATACAGTGAAGATCCATTAAAAGGATGGGAAAAACATAAAACTACTATAAAAATTAAATTAATAATTAAAATAATATAATAACTCAAAAACTATTAACTTATAATTTTGACGACTTAAAAGAATTTAAAATGCATATAGATGAATTATTAGAAAAACAGTAAATACAAAGAAGCAATAGTAAACATAATAGCCCAGCGTTTATAGTAAATAAACATAGTGAACAAAAAAGAGGAAAAAGTAGAATGGTGATTGACTATAGAAATTTAAATGTAAAAACTTTGACATACAATTATCCAATACCAAATAAGATATTAAAAATAAGACAAATACAAGGATATAACTACTTTCGTAAATTTGATAGTAAATCAGGATTTTACCACTTAAAGTTAAATAAAAATTCTAAGGAATTAACTGCATTTACGGTACCACAAGGATTTTATGAATGGAACGTATTACCATTTGGATATAAAAATGCATCAGGTAGATACCAACACTTTATGGATAGTTATTTTAAACAATTATCTAATTATATAGTATACATAGATGATATACTACTATATACAAAAACTAAAGAGGAACATTTAAAATTATTAGAACAATTTACAGATATAATAGAAAAATTGGGAATATGTTTAAGTGAAAAGAAAGCCGAAATTAGGAAAAAACAAATAGAGTTCTTAGGAATACAAATAGATAAAAGTGGAGTAAAAATGCAACAACATATAGTACAAAAAATAATAAATTCAAAAGAAGAATTAGATACAAAAAAGAAATTACAATCATTTTTATTATTAGTAAACCAAGTAAGGGAACATAGACCAAAATTAGCAGAAAACCTAAAGCCATTACAGAAAAAATTAAAAAAGGATGTAGAATATAATTACAACGAAGAAGATAAAAAACAAGTTTAGAAAATAAAAATACTTTGTAAAGAGTTACCAAAATTACAAATCCCAGACGAAAATAAATTTATATATATATAGTAGAAGCAGATGCTAATGAATATACTTATGGAGGAGTACTTAAATATAGATATGAAGAAGAAAAATTAGAACATCATTGTAGATACTACTCAAGTACGTTTAATAAAACATAAATAAAATGAAAAATAAATAGAAAAGAATTATGTTCATTATATAAATGTTTATTAGCATTTGAGCCATATATTATATATAACAAGTTTACTGTACGAACAGATAATACACAGGTACGCTGGTGGTTAACAAAGAAAATACAAAATTCAGTTACAACAAGAGATTCGGAGACTAGTATTAAATATATTAAATTTTACATTTACAATTGAAGTAATTAGTACTAACAAAAATGTTATTCCAGATTACATATCAAGACAAAGCTACACAGACTGATATAATAGAAGATGATGCTTTAGAAAAAATATTCAAAGCCCTAACTACGCTTTCAATGAAAGTGGACAGTATGGGTAATGAAATAGAAAAGTTAAAGACTAATGAAGTTAAACTGAAGTCTAAAGCTATGAATCGGCTAACTCAGCAGTGTTCAGAGCTATGTCGATCGGAAGACATCAAAAATCCAGAGCTAAAAGAAGATGTTGGGACACTCCATAAAACCCATAACGTTTATCAATCTACAATTGCAGGTATAAGCAAAGGAATTAGTGGACAAATATATCAGAACATGAACATGAATAAGATATTTGAAAAACCATTTATACCAAAAACACAAAAAGACCCCTTGTACATACCCCCATAAATTACCACATATCGAGAAAGTTTGAACCAAGATAAAAAAGCCTATAAACCGAGCATACATAGAAAATATCCACAAAATATAAACTTATCTAAATGTTAAACCCAGAGCCAAAAATATCCAAGAACCAAACACAAACAATATAACCCAAAAATTATAAGGTTACAACAAGTTAATCGCACTACCAAAAACCAACCAAGCTTAGTTAAAACTTGTTTCAGTTATGTATTATTAAATACCGTATATACCCATGAAGGAAATGAACTAACAGATATACCAGAATTATATAGAGCATTCACCACTTATAAAAGAATAACCAAAGGGAATTTATTTTTTATAAAGTTTTATAATGCACCAGCAGAGATATTATATGACGAGATCAAACTAGTTATACAAATTGTAAAAATAGGATTAACCATAGATATGATTATACCGGAAGATATTGTCCAGCAGCCAGAGATACCTAAAATCGAGATACCTAA
>NW_025880051.1:0-33946 GCF_002878395.1 Capsicum annuum
GAAGGTAAGAGTGTTGTGGCGTTCTTAAAGAGAAATATCTTCTCTCGTTTTAGGGTACCCCATACCATCATAAGCGATGGAGGATCACATTTCTACAACAAGCTGTTTAGAGCCGTATTGGCAAAGTATGAGGTTAAGCAACATAAGGTAGCTACACTATACCATCCACAAACTAGCGGGCAGGTGGAGGTTTCAAACCAGGAAATCTAGTTGATCCTTGCTAAGACTGCGAATGCCAGCAGTAAAGATTGATCCCGGAAGCTAGACGATGCCTTATGGGCATATAGGACCGCGTTTAAGACACCAATTTGCATGTCACCATACCAACTAGTTTATGGAAAGGCTTGTCACTTACCAATTGAGCTAGAACATAAAGCAATATGGGCACTGAAACAGCTTAACCTGAACTGGGATGATGCTATAAATATGAGATTGGGACAGCTGAACGAGATGGATGAATTCTGTCTAAATGCATATGAAAGATCAGATCTTTACAAGGAAAGGATGAAAAAGTACCATGATCGGAGGATTATCCAACGAAACTTCTAGAAAAGCGATTTGGTACTCCTTTTCAACTCCAGGCTGAAGCTGTTTCCAGGTAAGTTGAAGTCTAAATATTCTGGTCCATTCATAATCAGCCAAGTTTACTCATTTGCAGTAGTGGAGTTAGAAAAAAATGATGGTAGTGTCTTTAAGGTGAATGGACAAAGAGTGAATCTATATATCGGTCCAACCAACTCGATAAAATGTATAGCCACCATATATCTTGATGAAGTCTGAGTAATCAAGATAACTATGTCGTGCTGCGACAATAAATCAAGAGCTACATGGGAGGCAACCCATCATTTTACTAGGATCTTATTTTTGGTAAATACAAATTCAAGAAAAAGAGTCGAGCCACGACCAAAACTAAGGCGCTTGGTGGGAGGCAACCCATCCTTCTAATCATTTTTGTTATTTTTGATTAAGTGTAGGTGCATGAAGTGCAAAGGAGGAGATTAGTCCCAATTTTGATTTGGAAGTGAGTCATGTCAATGGTGGTAAGTCTAGGAATGATGGAGCAATACAGGTAAGTGGGAGAGGTGAAATATGTAAGGTTCAAGTATGATTTGCATTAGAGTCGCACCTCGAATTATGTAGATTCGACCAATAGTGCGCCGCTTTTCCAATTGCCTATGCCAACATAAGCGATAGGTTAGGCGCCGCCTATGCCAACATAGGCAATAGGTTAGGCGCCGCCTATGCCTTTGCCTATGCTCACTGCCTTACATAGGCAATAGGCTAGGCATCACCTACGCCAACATGGGCAATAGGCTAGGTGCCACCTATGCCATCGTCTATGCTCACTGCCTCACATAGGCAATAGGCTAGGAGATGCCTATGCCAACATGGGCGATAGGCTAGGCGCCGCCTATGCCATCGCCTATGCTCACTGCCTCACATAGGCGATAGGCTAGACGCTGCCTATGCCAAAATAGGCTATAGGCTAGGTGTCGCCTATGCCAACATAGGCAATAGGTTAGGCGCTGCGTACTTATGCTTAGGCGATGCTATAGGCGCCGCCTATCAACATGAATTTTGCCTACTAAACCGAGTGTGAATGGACCAACCAGACCCATGCCTCATCTTTTAAATATATCCTCTACCTTTAAACCCCACTAAATTTTTCTTAAACCTAAGCGCCACCCAACATTGCCCTCTCCAAGATTTTCTTTTTTTCATCTAATCCTGTAGGCTCACCTTCCCGATTCATCACGAATTAATCACCAAGTAAGTTGTTCTTTTATGTTTCGTAGTTGTTTCAGTGATACGCTTATAATGGTTAACTAGATTTTGTAGTAGTGCTTGGTGATAAGAGTATGGTTAGTTTGTTATGATTTTTGAAAAATACATCTCATTGAGTGAAAGGACTCTTGTGGGTATTCTTGATTTTACTCCGGCATGTATTGATTGGTATTCACTGTCATAATTTTTTTTATTATTATGGAGTTGAAATTTTGAAGTTAATGCATAATTTTGGGAGTTGTAAGCTTGACTATATGAGTGACTCGTTCATCGATGTAATGGTCATGGTTAACCAAAAGCATAAGATTATGTAATTATTTCTATGCTATAGCATGATAAGATTTCTATGTGGTAGTCTTGCTCAAAGCTTGCATTGCTCCAATGAAATAAAGTTGGAAATGATAGTCAAGATTACACGACCATTGTGTGCTGCTTCTCTATATCAAACTGAGAACTTATTATGTAAAGTGAAGGGTTGAAAGTGTGACTGCGCCAACAATGTTGTTGGCACATACCACCTAAATATATGTCGATGAAGTCTGAGTAATCGACATCACTCACTCAATTAGTTTATGCAAACAAATTAAGTGTGGGGTGGTGCCATCACTATTTTCTTTTTGGATTATAGTGAATTTTACGAAATGAGACTAACATGACTCTATTATGATCTCAGGTAACATGGCTCCGAAAGGACAACAGGGAAAGGACAAAGCATCCACCTCACAAAAAGGTAAAAAAAGGTCAAGAAAGGACCAGGCTGATTCCTCCTCTCTTCAAGTGCCTCGACGCACTTTTGGGATCAAGTGGGTTCTGGAAGAGGAAGGGAAGGAATGGTATAGAAACAATAAAGTGAAGAAATATATCCATGTGGAGTTGATGCAGAAGGAAAGTTTAGCAAAGAACTGCCCTCGCATTTTGGCAAAGATTATTGTACTAAATCTTGACTTTATCTTCCGAGACATGGGCAAATGTAATCTTGATTTGACTCGAGAGTTTTATGCCAACTGGTCCCTAAGGACTACGGTAAATGAAGTAAAGATTCGGGGGCAAGTCTTGCAATTGAACGCTGATTTCTTCAACTCTTTCCTGGGTACTCCAAGTGTGGATCAATCACCACTCAAGGAGCTCTACAACAGACCTCCCTACAGAGCCATCAGACATACGTTGTGTGGATCAAGGTCCATGACCCGGTGGACTCATCATAAAGATAATGGTCATCACAATACTTACCCATATACTTTTTTGAATAAAGAAGCTCGCATATGGTTAAGAATAGTCAATTCCTGCTTGATTCTTGGGACACAATACACTAAGGTCACGCATGATCGAGTCTACTTGGTATATGCTCTAATGAAGAATGTTCCCATCAACATTGGTGCAGTTCTACGAACGTCGATGGAAAAAGCAAGGATGCACAAAAGGTCCTATTTCAGTTTCGGCAATTTGTTGACTGCAATTTTAAGGAAAGAGCACATTGAGGAGAAGCCAGCAGACCATAAGTTGCCACATAACCCGAAGAGGGTAGATCTTATGAAAATCAAAGATCCAGAAACTGGTCAAGGCATCAACCTTACCACTGCTGAGAGACATGCTCGAGATGAGAGTTTTTTTCGCCATCTGTATGGCATGACTAGGTCCACTATGATAAATGGGGGTCGTGTACTGACTGATGTAGAGGTTCGGCAGTTGGACTATGACTACCCGCTTAATGAGCATGCTCGAGCCATGTATGGAGTGGGGGTAAATTTTGAAGAACCTCTAGATGATGATGTGCCGACAGACGATGATCACCAGCTGCTAGACTCT
Source organism: Capsicum annuum (assembly GCF_002878395.1). Classification (NCBI taxonomy): domain Eukaryota; kingdom Viridiplantae; phylum Streptophyta; class Magnoliopsida; order Solanales; family Solanaceae; genus Capsicum; species Capsicum annuum. Next base: position 3,592 of record NW_025880051.1, read on the forward strand.
CATGTGAAGGACAACTCTAATGATGAAAACTCTGATGATGATTCTGACGCAGGGGGTATGACCCCGGATGTAGAGGAGGAGTCTGACTAACCAGGTTTTTGCTTATTTATTTACACTGAGGGCAGTGTGTTCCTTCTTAGTGTGGGGTGTTGCACTGCGTACTGCTTGCCCGTATTTATTCTATAGTTGTTTTGATTTAGTCATAGTTAGTTAGTTGTAATTAGTCAGATTTTGCATAAAATTGTTCTTATAGATGGCATGGCATTATAACAGGAGTTTGTGCTGAATCACTACTATTGAAACATTTAGACTCTAAGTTGTGACTCAGTCTGTGATAATTGTTTGTGGTTTAATTCATTTATCTATTGGGTTAAGAATCTATAATGCTCCCAATTAAGTTTAACATGTGCCATATGTGTGTAAGGTTATTGTATATTCTTTGTTGCGGCTGATGCTAGAACTTGCCTAGTGTGTGTGTGAAGCAAAATAAATATTGTGAGTTTAGGAGATGATTTAGGCATTTTTTTGGCAGCCCTGATTTTTTATCTTCTTTTTACCTACCTTTGTACATTGTCCTAGTGAACACCCATTGAGCCTTTAGCTATTTTCTTTGGCAACCCCATATGTAGCCTAATGCATTTTTTTTGAAAAGACCATAATTTGATCCAAAAGCTCCTAAGCGCTTTAAATTGTAGAATCAAGTTGAGTAAAGAGTGTGGCAAAATAAGAGAAAAATGGTGAAAGTGATGCCCCAAAGTTTAGTTATTGGTACATGAAAATATTGTGATCGAGGGTGGCTATCATAGGGATGCTTAGTAAAAAAAAATTAGAGAAAAGAAAAAAAAAAGAAAAAAAAGAGTTGTATATTCCCATCATAGTGTTTTTGATTAAGTAACAAAATGGGTGAAAGGGGGTAAATAGATGAAAGGAAGGTAGAGTGGTTGTTAAAAGTTAGTGTAAATGGCATAATGTAGTGTATTAAAGCACTTAGGGAGCATAGTCACCATTTCTGGCCAAAATAGTCCTACCCGTCCCTTTAGCCTACTTTACAACCCGTAAAGACCTATTTGATCCTAACCTTAGCATTCTGATAAGGTCATACCCTATGCCTCTAGGCAACTTAGAGAAGGATGTTATTAAAAGCATTATTGCTGAATTTTTAGGGATTATTCATTATTCACATTCTGTATTATTTTGAAAACAAGAGAAAGTGGCTTAGCTTGAGGATAGAGAGAGAGAAACGTGTTTCTCTCTTAATTTCGCTAGTCACCTGCATCACCCAGATCGTTCAAGCAATACTTGGAAATTTTTGTTATAGTCTTTATCGATGATATTCTTGTCTATTCTCGTGGAGAGAATGATCCCGCAGAACACCTTAGAATCATACTTCAGACTCTCAGAACCCATCAGTTGTTTGCCAAATTCAGTAAGTGCGAATTTTGGATAAGGTCAGTAGCATTCCTTGGTCATATTAATTCTAGTGATGGCATTAGAGTTGATCTTCAAATGACCGAAGTAGTGAGAAACTATTCTAGACCTATCCCTGGTCAGATTCTTATAAGAAGAGTTTTCAGGAGTTGAAGACTCGACTCACCTCAGCCCCAGTTCTTACTTTCCTAGATAGTTCAGATGGTTTTGTTGTGTACTCTGATGCATCCAGCGTAGGATTGAGTTGTGTCCTTATGCAGAAAGATAAGGTCATACCCTATGCCTCTAGACAACTTAAGCCCTATGAGAATAATTATCCAACTCATAATCTCGAGCTAGCGGCTGTATTATTTGCCTTAAAAATTTAGAGGCATTACTTGTATGGGTTGTATGTTGATGTGTTCACAGATCACAAAATATTGTAGTATATGTTCTCTCAGAAAGACTTGAATTAGAATCAGAGGAGGTGATTAGAGTTATTGAAAGATTATGACATGAGTATTTTGTATCATTCGAGCAAGGCTAATGTAGTGGATGATGATCTCAGCAGACTGTCTATGGGTGGTGTTTCTCATGTTGATAATGATAAGAAGAGGTTAGTTCAGGAAATTCATTAGCTTACCTGACTAAGTGTCCTCTTAGTTGATTTAGCAGAAGGTAGTGGGTGCATAGTAGTTTAGAATCATCTCTAGTTTCTAAAGTGAAGGAAAAGCAGGACAGAGATCCCAGTCTAGTTAAGTTAAAAGAACCAGTCAGAGATCAAGAAGTAGAGGTTTTCTCCCAAGGGGGAGATGGTGTGTTGCATTGTTATTGTCATCTTTGTGTGCCTGGTGTAGATGATTTGAGACAAGAAAATTATTGCAAAAGCATATGGTACGCGTTAATCTATTAATCCTAAGGCCACTAAGATGTATTGTGATTTGCAGGAGATATATTGGTAAAGTAGGATGAAGAGGGATGAAGAGTTTGCTGCTAAGTGCTCTACGAGTCAGCAGGTTAAGATTGATCACCAGAAGCGTAGTGGGTCCATGTAGGAATTAAACATTCCCAGGTAGAAATGGGAAGAAGTGAACATGGACTTTGTAATGGGTCTGCCTCGTACTCATCATCAACATAATTTTATTTGGGTTATCATAGACATGATGACCAAATCAGCTAATTTTTTGCCAGTCCATACCTCTTATTCAGTCAAGGACTATGCCAAACTCTATCTCAGAGAGTTGGTTAGGTTGCATAGTAAACCCTTATCTATCATCTTAGATAGAGGTACCTAGTTTATGTCTCACTTTTGGAAAGCATTCCAAAGAGGTCTTGGTACCCAAGTCCACCTAAGTACAACCTTTTACCCTCAGATAGACGGTCAAGCAGAAAGGACCATTCAGACTCTAGAAGATATACTAAGGGCATGCATAGTTGATTTTAAAGGTAGTTGGGATGACCACTTGCCTTTGATTGAATTCACATATAATAACAACCATTATTCCAGTATTCGGATTGTTCTATTCGAAGATCTATATGGTAGGAGATATAGATTCCTGTTAGGTTGGTTTGAAGTGGGTGAGGCCATAGTAGTAGGGCCTGACTTGGTGTTTGATGCCTTAGATAAGGTTCTGTTGATCAGAGAAAGTCTTAGAGCAACCCAGAGCCAATAGAAATTGTTTGCAAATGTGAGGAAAAAGATCTAGAGTTATAGGTCAGTAATTTTATGTACATAGAAATCTCTCCCATGAAGGGGGTAAAGAGGTTCAGCAAGAAAGGAAAACTAAATCCCTAATATGTCGGTCCCTATAGAATTCTAAGTTGTTTTGAAAAGGTAGCTTAGGAGCTTAAGTTGGCTTCAGATCTAGCTTCGGTACACCCAGTGTTCCATGTCCCATTGTTGAAGAAGTGTATTGGTGATCCAATTGTAGTTGTTCTTCTAGAAAACATAGATTTTCAGAATATCTTCCCTATGAGGAAGTTCTAGTCGAATTTCTTGATCATCAAGTTTGTAGACTAAGGAACAAAGAAGTTCCACTAGTCAAAGTTCTTTGGTGGAATCAGTCCATTGAGGGAGCCATTTGGGAAGTAAAAGTAGATATGTAGACCAAGTACCCTCATCTTATCTCTGCGAATTCAGATTCGATTTAAGGTACTAATCTTCTTAAGATTTCTCTCTATCATGCTCAGTTAAAGTTGCATATCATATTCATGTAAGTCGTCTATTTACAAATTAGTTTAGTCATGCATTCCATGCATCAGATATGCATGTTTAGTGTGTAATTTCATTCCATCAGGTTTCCTTATCTTAGCTAGTCTCATTCGAGGACGAATGCTCCCAAGGGGGAGATATTGTAATACACCGTATTTCCCTAGCATGATTTAAGTCCCAATAAATGAGCATTAATATATAAAATTTTTGAAATACCCATTATTTTTTCAGTTTAGAGCCTGCCATTGTGTAAGAAATTCAATTATCTTTCCAACGATGTAAAATTTAACCAAATCCGATAACCGGGTAAGAAGTTATAGCGATTTTAAGTTTTAGTCATTAAACACCATCATTTTGGTCACTAGCGCGTAACGGAGCCAGTCTAAATGAAAATTGTCTATTTCCTGTAAGGGACTATGATATTGGCGTATCGCACTAAGGACCCAGTTCACATTTGGCAATTTTTAGTGAGCCTCCGCGATAATAGTGCATCGTAGAGGCGGCCAAAATTGCATTCCAAAGGCATACCGTGATAGCTCCACGTCGCATAAAGCTTCCAGGTCCCAGTCGTCAATTTCAAGTGAGGCTCAGCGATCCTGGCGAGTCGCACTAGGGCCTCAAATTAGCATTTTTAGTTTTCCAGTTCCACATTTTTAATATCCAAGGGTCTATTTGGTCATTTTTATAAGCCCGAAACTCATCCTAAACACGTAATTAAATCCTAATAGAGCATCATATGCCCATTATTGTGAAATTACTCAAACGGGGATCCATTCTCTTCAAGAACACAAAAATCCTAACTCTCAAATTCAAGACCAAATCTCAAAAACTGACCATCAATCCTCTCAAATTCATTAACCCAAGTATCCAATTTAAATTACAAAATTGTGATCGTTTCAAGTTATTTTTATTTTAAATTATGATTTCACCCATGAATCTCCATGAACTATGATTTTACACCATGTATTGATGAAATTATTATTGTTATTCAATTCTCCATGTTTTAATGTTATCATTCATTGAATTAATCATGATTTAGTACTATTCATGTTGAATTCATGCTATTATTACAAGTTCTCTAACATTTCTATGATTTGACCAAACTATGAACTACAAGTGTTTGATAAAATGCCTACAAGAATACATGTTTGATAAAAGCCTTCATGCTATGTCATGTGAGCTTAAGCATCAGGTTGCTATTATTGCTTTTGAGTCCTGGGGGTAATGAATACCCAAAAACCATTGCTTCTTATTAAGTCTCATCTAAGTATCTTCAGAATAACTTCAGAATACATATTATGAGCATTGCTAGATCAGTCAATTAAACTTAGAATAGTTAGTAAATCAGTGTCATTTAGTTGGGAGTAGGACTTAGCACCGAGCCACTGTAGGGATGGTGACTTCCCCGTCAGATTGGAAGAGTCGCTAGTAGCAGTCCCTAAACTCCAGAACTATGTAGCAAGCATAAGATATGAGAAGTCACCCGTCAGGGTAGGCTTGACTATCTCGCAGGGGTCAGACATTAGTTGAAGCTTAACACCCTTAGTCCTTCAGGATAGTACATCAACATAGCGGATCCACACAGCCAACGTTAGTACCCATGATCCAGTATTAACACTCTTCTAACTGGGTTACAGGTTGCACCCCGATTAGATCAGATTAGGGCATGTTGGTTAGGTGATAGCTCCCACAATCATAGTCCAATAATCAGAATAGTAGTTGAGTCTCAATGTTGTTTGACAAAGGCATATAGATATCAACTATTTCAGTATTTCAGTTTATAGACTTTTATTCAGTTCATGTTATATATTTGGTCATGGATCCCCAGCATCTACAAACTTCATGTACTTTCAGTACTTACATACTTTCATGCATACACAGTATTTATATATTTCACATATTTTTAGTATCTACAAATTTTATGCTCTCTATTCAGTAGTCCATGTTTTACATGTATATTTAGATAGTCATTATTCCTGTTCATGAAACCATGCAAGTCAGCCTACCTCATTTAGCATACCAGTACATTTAAAGTACTGATTGCATACCTTTCTTTTGCGCTATGATGTATTATATCATAGGTTCTGACGCTCAATTCCTGGATCGCACATAGAATCCTCAGACTCCCAGCAGTAGAAGTGGTGATTCCTAATTTTATAGGACATCTTATCTTACTTCATGACTTTATTTCAGTAGTTAGTGGAGTTAGTTGGGACCTATTCCATCAACTCTTAGTTAATCAGTTTAGAGGTTTATCATACACTACTGTCAGTTATTCAATATCCAGAATTTAGTTGACATGTCAGTTAAATATTCAATTTGTCTTAGATTTCAGTATTTATTCGGACATAGATAGTCATTTCTTTAGATTCATAATTCAGTATTTGTTTAAGATACTAAAACCTTGTTTTATATCAGTTATTCTTCCGTATTTGTGATTGTGTTATTCAATGCTCACAGCAGGTACTAGCTCATGGGTTAGCTTATGGTCCCTTGGGACTATAAGCACTTTGTGATGCCCAAGGTGTACTCTCGGGGCATTACACTACATAGACAAAATAGAAGAATTTCTTATCTTTATGTCGCATGGGGATACAACGTCTAGAGATAGTTAGTGGTTGGAGCGCAAGAATGTAAATCATGGATAAGGATTATTGCAATCATTCAAAACCAAGTCAAAATATCATATGCACTCACACATACACACACATGCACATATATATATATCATGCAGGGAAAGGAAACAAGTATTAGCATGGACATTGAAAACATTAACCTGGCTTTTGTAGCATAACTATCATTAAACAAGGTACCCACGAGCTATATAGTCCTAGCTCTCCTCTAGTTGGAATGAACCCAAAGCGTGTTGCCGCATAAACCAGAGACTATCCATATCTGTATACGCCTTTATTGGGAACCTGAACCTTCCACCAAAGTTAAGGTGCCTTAAGAACATATGTACACAATATGGAGAACTCGAATGTCCAACTCATATATTCTTTTTGGAGACTCAAACTATACGGTCATTTGGACACCCGCACCGACTAGCGCGGTTTCCAGTGTTAGTCTATGGACTCCACTTTCACCGACTGGCTACATATCCTGCTTTCAAGCCCAATTTAAAACATTAATTATACATATACATATCTAACAATCCGATTACTTACCAAAGGCATCCCGTTGGTATCCTCATACCAACTCCACTAGCAAGCATACAACATGCCATAACCATTATCATTCAACTTTGGAACTCAAAGCCATTGTTTAAACAATTATATCAATTCAATTCCACATTTAGGGACTCGAACCCATTTAGCCAATTAAACCAACCATGTTGTGATTTAAATAAATTTATGTACGTCAATACCTTCATAAAATCATTTACCAATAATCAATATTCATAAGACAATGCCATAGTTCAAAGAACAATTCATATGTGACAAGATTTTTCTCATTGACATTTTCACAAATAGGTTGAGGGCATACCATCATTAAACTATTTTTCAATCCTATAAACTATCAAAATAGGGTTAACCATTATCCCTTAGTTTAAACCACAATTTCCAAGCACCCATATGCTAAAAACTATTATTAAAACATTCATAAAAACAAGTAATATCATGTGAGCACAATACTCACCTTGCATAGTTGCATGACCTAAAACGGATACAAAAGTGGTCGACCTAGCTTTGTTACCCCTATTTCCACGCCAAATGTAACTGCATTGTCTAAACCTGTGGCCAATCTAACCACATTAAGAGAAATCTTCCCTACTATTATGACACTAACCTGTATGGTTTTTGCCACACTTTAGCCATCTTAGAAAAGTATGGCTTCCTTTTCATGACCCGAACTAGGGCATGGACACTACTGATGTCTCAAGTCCTACGTGGACTGGAGATCACCCTCTGCACCTAACCAACCAAACACAACATTCACTAATCTCGAATAAATTTTTAACATATAACCAGATAGTATGCAATAAGCTTATAAAAAATTAATACATGTGTATAATCGATGACCGATGATCGGCCAACTAACCAACCAACATCGCCCACTATCTACAGTAATCCAAAAAAAGCATTCTAAACAAAGAACAAAATCTAGTCTTGGTCAGGACATGTCCATGAATCTAACAAATGACAATAGGAATGAAAATTACTATGTTAATGATAATGAAAACCAATATCAACCCAAATTTAAGAATGAAAACTGGTGAATTTCCTAAGCCTTTTGGGGAATGAAATCTCGCCATTTAACCACAACACCACAAACCAGCGGACCGAACCGATTGACCTAACTCTGCATAGGAAAAACATGAAGCTCTAGTGCCTAAATCACTTGGGCATAAAACATCCTAAGATGAATAGTTGGGTGAAAATTAGCATGTAACTCAGGGATAAGGATAACACAATGCCATGACCAACAGTTCAGAATTAGTCAAAACCAATGCATATAATCAAATGCATATACATATAGATATATCACATGTCGGGATAGGGAACAAGAATTAACATACACTTTAAAATTTAGCCTAGATTATGTAGCTCAACTGTCATAATATGTACCCAGGGCCATTGTGGATCCCAGCTCTCACCCCTAATCGAGCCTAATACATGTAGTTGCATGAACTGGAGAATAATCTCATATATATGCATGGGGGAATCAAATCTCCCAATCATATACTAAGGTGACTTAATCACCTAACCATGTAATAATGTGTGGGGAACTCAAATCTCCCCAATCATGTAATAATAACCTCCCTAGTCACTTTGACCCCCACGTTGACAATTATGTTTACCGGTATCAGTCACTCGGACCTTCACTTTCATGACTACGCTACACACCCCCATTAAATCCCAATTAAAATCACTCATCACATATTTCCATTCATTGAACCATACTTAATATGATGACATACATTGTTTGTATCACCATACCAACTACACTTGCAAGGTAATAATAACATGCCATAAAAATTACATCACTTGGGGAAATTCACAAATCCCTTGGTTAAATTTAACAAATTCCCAAACTTTTCCTAATTAAAAACCACTTTCACAATATGGGTATGGGGTCAAAACCACTTCAAAAGACACAAGTTTAGGAAAATCACAATTGCCACTGCATTCACCATACCCATGGACCCACAAGTTCAAAGCAATATTAATCCATGAATAATCATATGTAAACCATGGGAAAATATGGTTCGACAATAAGAATTGAAAAACCCTCAACCGTTAAATTCAAATCTCATGAATCATACTTCATAACACATGGGACCCTACTACTCATAGGGTCTACTCCTAATCAACACCGATGCTAATTGGGTTAACACTAAACATCATACGATTTGCACCCAATGATTAATAACAAGTCCTTACAACTCATAGTGAGCTACTCATACTCAGAGCAGAACTTTGCCACTTAATTTTTTATTTTGTTATTATTTGATCATAACAAAATGTCATGGTTCTTCAAAATCATGTCCCTAAGTTGTACATACGACAGTTACTTAAACACCATTCACTAGACACCTTATGACTAGGGTCTCTTAACCCATCAAGACACCCTACAACTCATAAGGTGTGTCACAGTCAGGAAAGTGAGGATAAAATTATAGAAATTTTCAAGGACCAAAAACCTAGGGTTTTACTTACTCCCCCCCTTAGGATTATTCATCCTCAAATCATAGGACAAGGCATTTATTAGTATAATTTGACTCCATATACCCCTACTCTTACCTTTGAAAAAGATAGAAAACAACGATACCAAGGAAATTACCATTTTCTTTAACAAAGTTAGGAAATAATTATGTTACAAAATACACACACCTCAAGTATGATTATCCAAAATGAAAAACAAGAACGGATACTTGGACTTCATGTCCTTTTCGGCTTCCCATGTAGCTTGTTCAACCTTTTGGTTCCTCTAAAGAAATTTTACCAAAGTTACCTTCTTTGTTCATAATCGACGGACTTGTTAATATAAAATCTTAACCAAGATCACCTCATAGGAAAGATAATCTACAATACCCACCTCCTCAAAAGGAACAATCACCGAACAATCACACACACACTTTCTCATCATCAAAATATGGAACACCAAATAAAAGAAGCTCAACCAACAAGGATACTCCAATTCATAAGTGACAGTACCAACCCTTTTTAAAATCAAGTACCAAACCAACGTAGCAGTGAGTGAGCTTTTTCTTCATATCAAACCTTATCACTCCCTTCACGAGCAATATCACAAAAACTACCTAATCACCAACAATGAACTCTAACACCCATCACCTTACATCCACATAAGACTTTTGGAAACTTTAGGGGGCCTTAAGTCTATCGTAAATCATCTTCACCTTCTGTTTGGCTTAGTGAACCAGATATGGACCCAACAACTTATTCTCACGAACAACAAACCACCAAATAAGAGACCTATAAATCCTATTGTATAATAAATCAAATGGAGCCTTACCAATTCTTGACTGATAACTGTTGTTGTAGGCAAATTCTCTGAGAGACAAGTCGTTAAATCAACTACCACCAAAATAAAAAACAAAAGCCCGAAGAAGATCTTTAAGAACCTGAATTTTCATTTCCACTTGCCCATCCATCTGCTAGGATAAAATTGTGCTATGGGTTATCTTAGTACCCAGACCTCACTAGAATAATCTTCTAAAGTGACACGATAATTGGCTACCCTTATCAGATATGATGGATACTAGAGTATCATGCAATTTCACGATCTTTTCAATGAACAAATTGTCATAATCCTCAAAAAATAAATTAGTCCTCAATATAAAGAAGTGAGAAGACTTAGTCATCTTATCCACGATGACCCAAATCGAATCAAATTGCTAGAGAAACCGCGCAAGACCCATAACAAAATCCATATTAATTATCTCCCACTTTCACACTGGTAGTTCAATCTCTTGACTCAACCCTTTGGGCCTCAAGTGCTCTACCATTACTTACTGGCACACCAGGGACCTCGCTACCAAATTGGCCATATCTTGCTTCATATCATTCAACCAATAAATCTCTTTAAGATCATAATAAAATTTCATTTAACCAGGATAAATAGTATAATGTGACACATGAGCTTCGACCAAAATACTTCCTTATAACCCATCAACATAGAGAACATATAATCCACCTTGGTACCTTGTGATACTATAACCACTAATATCAAAAATCATTACTTTATGCCTAACTGCATCATTCTTAATTTGCATCAGAATAGGTTCCAACACTTGCTTCTCCTCTACTTCTTACAAAGAGATGACCTTTCAACCTATAGAACAATCACTCAATCATTCTCAAAATCTAGGAGCCAAACTCAAAGATTAGAAAAATGATGATTATCCTTCAGAAAATCCTGCTTTTCCTCATCTATATAAGACAATCTTCCAATGGAAAACCTGCTAAGAGCAACCACAACTACATTAGCTTTACCTAGATGATAGTAAGACTCATGTCATAGTCTTCTAGCAACTCAAGCCATCTCTTATGCCTGAGATTCAATTCCTTCTAGGTGAACATGTATTTTAGGCTCTTATGATTAGAATAAATATGAACATGGACCCCATACAAATAATGCCATCAAATTTTTATTGCAAACACCACTGCTAATAATTGTAACTCATGGGTCAGATAGTTATTCTCATGAACTTACATCTATCAGGAAGCATATGCAGCTACCTTGCCATGCTGGATCAACACACAACCTGGTTCTATTTGAGAGGAATTATAATAGACAACAAAACCATCAGTGCCTTCAGTAGAGTCAAGATCGAAGCCAAAATCAACTAATTCTTAAGCTTCTAGAAACACACTCACAAGCATCACACCATAAGAATTTCACCTTTTTCTAAGTCAACTTAGTCAATAAGGCAACAATAGAATAAAAACTCTCCATAAACATTCTATAATAACTGGCTAAATTTAAGAAAATCTGAAGGTTAGATGGAGTTGTGGGTCTAGGCTACTTTTTAACTACTGCAACCTTCTATGGATCCAGCATAATCGCATCACTAGAAACAACATGACCCAAATAAGTCATAATATTCATCCATAACTCACACTTAGAGAATATTACATGCAAATGCTGATCCTTTAGGATTTGCAGCTTAAGGAGGAGGTGATCGACATGGTCAACCTCACTCGTAGAGTATAGAAAGAATATTATCAATAAAGACAATCATGAATAAATCTAATAACTAACTAAAACCTTGATTCATAAGATCCATAAATGATATCGCGGAATTAGTAAAATCTAAGGATATCACAAAAAACTTAAACTAACCATACCATATTTGAAAAATAGTCTTAGGGATATCCACCCTCCTTATATTAAACTGATGGTAACCCAACCAATGATGAATCTTAGAAAAAACCTTAGCCCTATAGCTGATTAAACAGATCATCAGTCCTCAGAAATAAGTATTTATTCTTCACGGTCACCTTATTTAATTAGCGGTAGTCAACCCACATTCAAAAAGAACCATCCTTCTCACATATAAGAGAATTGGATCCACCCAGAGAGACACACTAGGGCGATAAAATCCATTTCAAGAAGATCTCTCAAGTATTCCTTGAGTTCCATCAATTCAGTCAAAGTTATCCATTAAAGAGGGATAGAAATAGGATGAGTGTTCGAAAGAAGATCAATCCCAAAATAAATTTCCCTATATGGATGAATACTAGGAAATCATCAAGGAACACCTCAAGAAATTCACACACCACAGGGATAGTTAATTAAAAAGGACATTCAAATCTAGAATCCTTAATATGCACTAAGTGATAAAGGGACAATTTAGAAACCAATTTCCAAGCTCTAAGATACGAAATGAACCTTTCCTTGGGTGCTAAGGTGATATATCATACTCAATTAGGAAATGAAAACTGATCCTTTAGGTCCAATAATAATGATACGCATAGAACAAATCCAATCAATCCATCCCCAACATCATATCAAAGTCTAATATTTCCAACTCTGTTAGATCCACCAAGGTCTCCCTACCATAGATCGACAGTACACTACCCCTGTAGACCTTCTAAATCTAAGGCTCTCACACTATGTTTTTGTCACCCGAGCCTACACATGGATGTATCAAGATTCTTAGAGCCACAAGTGAACCTAAACCAACCCATGGCATGGTATGGCAATAGTAATTCTAAGAATAGCTGATTAGTTGATGTTAAAGGTGATTAATTTTTTAGAACTATAAATTTGTAATAATTTCATGTTTGGATAAAACATAAATAATGATATTCGGAGTCTAAGTTAATGAAGAAATACTAAAATAAAGCAACCTTAATATCTAACTCTATGCATAAAAGCCTGTTCTAATAGAATGAGATACTAGGAAAAACTCCAAGATAACCTAAAATTTTGTAAATGAATAATAGTTTGAGGAAAATAAATCATTAATATCATCCTTGGATGATGAGGACTCACTATTGACAGCTACTAAGGTACTAGTCTAGCGTACTAACCATGAGGTTAAACCTGAGAATCTAATCCTATAGAATGATATAATACATTACAAAGAGAAAGTATAGTATAAGTACTTTAAATGTACTAAATGCAAAGTGGAACTATAGTATAATGACTCTGCTATAGAGGTATATAAATTTGTAAGAAAGATAAGGCTAAAAAGTCATAGTTTATAAGTTAATAAAACTTAATTATTGGCCATCTAAAAATAATAATCTTGAATCTGTGGTAGATCCTGTTATAAAACATAAACCATATGAGTTAAATATGGAGACGGTGTATAAACCCAATGAAGAGTTCCAAATATACCTTTCCAAGGTATAAAACATGGCTAGCATGAAAACATAACTAATGCTCAACTAAGAGGTCTAAATACCCTATGGTAACACATAATTTTAAAACTTGGGTGTGCTAAACTCTAGTCCTACTTGATGATAAGTACTACTCCTACACTAGTTTACACTGATAGCTCATAAAATAGATGAACTGAAATAAAGTAAAAACTTACTTTATCTAAAACTATCCAGAAGGTCTAATTAACTAAAAGTATGTTTTTAGTTTGTAAATTGATGGGTAATTATGTTGTTTATGATAAAATGAACAATTATTGTGATGTTATGTTCCTAAAACATCATGCCTTCTAAAAAGAAGGTTAACTTATAAAAAATACTAAAATAACAAAGTGAATATTAAGTCATGAATCATTATGTCTTCTAATATATTAAATCATGGAAAAATACACAATTACACTATGGAAATTGTGAGGGAACAGAAATAATAGAGACATTATGAATTGAATAAGAATACTTAATTTTGATCTATGAGGAAGCTGAGAACTTTTTAGTTCCTTAGGACTTAAAGGGTGAAAGAATACATATAGGTGAAGTCCCACATGACTGGAAGGTGAGTTATATCTATGAACTTTAAAGATTCGTATCTAGAGAAGGAACCATTACTTTTAGGTTCTTGAAAGATTATAAATCACTTGTTTGATATTTTTCTATGTACCAATAAAAGTAATGAAGGAAAAAGATGTCTAAGACCCCTTAACCCCTCTCCAAAGATCCTCAAAAAGAAGGAATATAAGTTTAGTAGAAAGTACCCCTATGAAGCAATCTTTAAATATTGCTGAACGTGATATAAGTGTAACAAAATGACTCATCGTTACCTATTAGGGCTAATCATATGAGACATGGTGCATGGTCTATTGCTGGGCATCTTAATGACTGCACATAAAGAATCTTTCCCACTTGTGTGAATTTTCATCTTTATGGATTTTTGACACTACACTTAGGACGAATGCATGTGATGACTTATCAAACATGATCATGAGTTGTGGTTCAGGTCATCCTGAGGTTAACTTTGTTGGTTTCTAATTTGTTGGGGTAAGTTTGACACATAATCTTAAGTACTTTTGTGTGTCACATAAGATTTAAAAATCCATCACAAACTAAACAAATAATATACGACAATCCTCTAATGACTGGATAAAATAAGTTTTTGTAGGACAAAGCTCTTGTCTTACCCATTAAGTGCAAACAATGTATGAATTAAAAAATTCAAAGGTAAACTAGAATATGTCCCCAAATAAAGAGGACTCACCACCTGTTGAATAAAAATGAATAGCTATGAAGCCACGAGCTTGAGAAGAAGCACCAGAATCTATATCAATGAAAAGATGTGGCATAAGGAAAGTATGTTACAGCAAGGTACTGAGCATGATAGATTAGTACAAAATAATTTAAAATTATATTTATAACTTGATTTTAGAAATATTATAATATTTCCATAAGTATAATAAATTAAATAATAGTAAACGCATTTAAAATTAAAAAGTTAAGATATATAAGGAAGAACTTTCATGAACTAAAACATTTTTGAGAATGTATTTTATGAAATCTTACATTATTGCAACTACAGAAGTGTCCATATCAGGTAATCTTCCCAGTATAAAATGAAGTCTTTTGGTGGGAGTTTCTTACAACTGACATATATCACATGAGTTGATGATGTCCAACATCTAAGCTAGTTAAAAGGGCTGCCCATACTTTGCCAGGGTTTAGGAACTATCTATCAATGTATGGTTTCACTAAATTAGCCATATTCTCTAAGAGATATCAACCGACTTGCTATCAATCATAAATTATTTAGTGGAATATGCTAATTGGATTTGAATCAGCTAAACACGTATTCTTTTGAGGATAGGCAACACTTCTTAAATTAGTATTAAAATCACATACTCACAAATTGGGTTAACTCCTATTCTATAAAAGGTAAAGCATAAATCTTTTACTTAAATTATTATTTCAAGAACTATGCTTATGATTAACTCTTCTATGAGTCTATATCAATTTTTTGGCTTCATTTTTAGCAATTAAACTGTGGAGACATTTGAAAATCTCTTCTTTGAATTCAACTATAGTAAGCAGCTGTGGCGTACCTTGGTAAAATGTCTAGGATTTAGTAGAAGTATATTTTTATGGACTCAAGAATTTGACTAGGTATGTAGGTTAGCCAAGAAAAAAACTGGACATGATGAAATAACTTGCTCTACTTTTTCTATGAATTTTTATTGTATATGGAAAAATAGGAACATGATGAATTTTCATAAGGGTTCACTCAACCTGGCAAGAATATGGATGGAGATTGTAATGCACATGCATATTTAAAGGAGGAACACAGCTGCGTGGCAAAGTACTTTAGGGATGCAAAATCATTTTCCTTAGCTAGAGAAACCACTGTAATATCTCTTGAGTATTTGAGTATATTTAGCAAGTCTAGTTAGCAAAAAATGTAAAGTTATACTAGCTCAAAGATAGGTGATAGGTGGTAGACGGTCATTTTCTATCCGGGTATGTATTGACAATTTTGATTAATATAGAAGTTATTGATTAAAAAAAATTCTTTGGCTTCATGACAAATAAATATTTTTTTAGAACATACTATAAAATAAATCTAAGAGAATTTCATAAGGAATATATCCATTTTTTAAATGATCTACAATGTGAACCTTCGATATTCATGAACTCTTCCAAACACACACTGGAATATTAGTAGGTGAAAAAAATTTACAATTTTAGGTATTTGTATATCTTTTTAAGGTTAACCAATAATAAAATCAACTCAAATAATAAACGTATGCGATATTATAACCCAAACTTTAGTCATTTAATCAATACACTTGAAAATTGATGAAATGAGGATGGATTAAATTCCTCTCTAAATTATTACATACACCAGAAGGATAAGTATTATGATGAAGAACTTAAGTAGATTTCTTGAGACTCTACACTTTGCTTTCTTAAAAAACTAGGCTTATGGAGTTGGACTAGAATAAGGAGAGTTGGTCCATTTTTTTTTTGAGAAATAATCTCTCTATGGAAGTTTAAACATCATGGGATAACGCCTTAGAATAAGGAATAGACAAAAATGCCCTTAAAAGTATCTGCAGTATTATAAGAGTTTTCATCATTTGGTACACCCCATTGGCTATTGAAAATTTCATGATCTGTGCTCTTAGGGAAAAATTTGATCGAAAATCTCCTAAGTACTTTCGGGTAAAATTAATTAAGTTAAGGAGTTAGAAATTCAATTAGCAGAAAGGTGAAATTGAAGCCCCAAAGTGATAACTACTTGTGTTGAAATTTTTTATGTGTTGTGGTTGAGAGTTGAGGAATGAAAAGAATAAAAATTTGTCCAAATTAAATAAGTTGTGAATATAAAAGACTTCCACCATAGATTGTGTGAATGAGTTTAATGAGATTGGGCCAACAAAATAAGGGTAAACAAAATTGGTGCAATTTGGTTATTGGAGATTGGTTTTAACTGTATAAGGTGATGTATTAAAGCGCTTAGGAAAGATAAGCACAATTACTTGCCAGAATTATTCCTACCCTTCCATTAGACTACATTACAATCATTAAAGACCTATTTGATCCTAAGCTTCATCAACCTGATATTAGTGGAGTACTATACTATGGGCATGCCTATGGTTCATTATGTATAACTTGTGAATTACTTATGAGAGCGAGTGTAACTTGATCCTTGTACCCATTTTGGGACAAATTGTATTTATCTGAGTGATTATGGGTAACTTTCTTATTATGAGGGCACATGATTGATGAATGTTAAGAAACTTATACAATGTCTTTGATTGATCAATGTGCAGTTTTCCAACTAGGTGAGTTTGTTTTTTAGGATAGGATACTTTTGAGTGGTTTTCTTAAGCTGTCAATAGTGTACATGACATGCTGAGTGTATAAACTTGTATTCTGTGTAGTCATTTTAGTACAAACTTGATGTCCTACTTATAGTAGGTATTTAGAGTATCATCATCTTATGATGCTTAGAGTAAACAAATGTTCGAGGTTGAACAAGGCTTTAAGTGTGGGGTGGTGATGTTGGGTTTATTTATGCACTTTAATCTTGTTATCCTAGCTTACTTAGCCTCGATTTAAGGACAATTCAAGATCTTTATATTTTAATGTTGATATAAATAAGCGTATAAGTGTTCAAATATGTAATTACAATGTTTAAAGGTGTTTTCAAACAAGTCTGGGTTCAAATGGATCATTTAGAGTCTATATGAGAAAACTAGTTTATTATCTTGCGCTAGGTGTTGTTCCAGTCTATCGTGATGAATTCTATGAGTTAAATTAGTTCCTAATGGTTTTATTGTGTTATTATATGTTTAAAAACCTGTTTACAATGTTCAAAGTTCACTTAAATCAAGTCAAGATTAAAAATATAAAGTAAAGATTAACATGAGCAATCCTAGTGTTGGCTTGTGTTTTTAGTTCACCGTTCTTAATATTGTGTTGTTTTGAGTTCTAATCTTTGGTGTTTTATAATATAGGATGATTTGTGAGTTTATTTTGATGACATTTTTATGATATTAAATCTACAAATTTATTGGAAACAACACCATAAGGCAAGGGATGGAAGGAGAAACACTTAGAAGAATATAGACGTCAAGAGGCAAATTTTAGTGAGCCGATGCGAAATAGGTACAATGCACCGCTCCCTCAATGATATTCCCGACGTGGAAATTTTCTCTATTGACTTATAAAACCAACGTGGTGTGTTACTCTCTCAAGTTGACTAAGCAACGCGGCACATCACTTTTCTCACACACGACAATATTGCATTGTACTATAAATAGGACCTGGCATGTTGTGCAAATCACTTTTGGATGTTTTTGGGAGATTAATGAGGATGCTGCACATGAAAATTAGGTTTTATTATTATTTGTTTAATCTTTTTGATAGATTTTAATAATGTACTCAAGTATTTGGATTATGGTTATGTCGATTAGTGGCTAAACGCCCCATTTTTGGGGTTAAGGCCAAGAAAATGTTTGCTATCATTATGAATTTATTTATTTTTGGATTGCTTATCATATTTGGTTGTTTATTTGTCATTTCTTTTAACTATTTTAAGGATTCGCAACCTTCGAATACATATATTTTTTACCTTTTGATCTCAGGATGGGGAATAGGAAGATAGAAAGTAGGGATAAGTAGAGTAAGGTTCTTATTCATCATGAAATAAGAAATTTGAATTAGTATCAAGGACAGGGATGTACATGGAAGCCATTCTTGGTTCACATGTAGGATGATAGACTTAAGTACTTAATTTGATTATTACATCTCCGCTCAATGATATAGTTATAATGTCCAAGTTAGGTAGACTATTAGAGGTCGGGAGACCATGATCATGCAATAAACCCTATGAATCAATAACCAAGATAAGCAATCTAGTAAATGAAGTTCAATAGCATAGTATGGTTGTTCAATGTGCTTAAACCTATCTTTTTCTCCATTAATTATCTCAAGTCTTTATGTTACACACAGTTTACTTTTCTTTTAGTTTGAGAATTTAAAAACTCTTTTGGTTACATTGCACCATTCTAATATTAATAGTTGAAGTGGAGTTTGATAGTTTCCTAACAATGGTCCCTATGGGATAGATACTTATCTTTTATAAGGGTCACTTTACTAATTGTGAGGCCACGTACACTTGCATGTGCACTTGGGTGCAACACTCATCCCTAAAATATGATGATTGGGGACAGTGCCAAATTTCTTTTTGAATCAGAACCAAGCCTCATATATTGACTCCAAAGAAGTTGTCTGAAATTGTATATATCGTCATTAATAGGCAACATCCTATTCGAAGGACATAAATAGTTTAAGAATTTCCTGTACAACTCTTTCCATCTGGTAATAAATCCCCTCGGAAGTTGCCCCAACTATAAAGAAGCTTGTTTTGTCAATAAGAAGGGGAAAAACCTCAATTTGAGGCCTCTTAGTCCACCCTAAAATAAGTATAAGTAGTAAGGATATCAAAAAAATTTATAAGATACATATTTTCTTCTTTTTGTAGCAGAGCCCGAAAATACACCATTCAAATTTAAGAGTTGGATCATAGCACTGGTTTTGTCAAACTTCACATCAGAGAGTAGTGCAGGAGGAATGATAGCCCCTATTTCTTCTAGCTAAACATATCCCATATCATCCTAATTATCATATGGCTAAAAGTACTAGTACGATTTGATCACTTAAGCTTGAGCACCTCATACTTTATCTTGATTATCATCGAGTGCTGCTCGACGATCAACTTTTAGTCATGGCCTAGCTAACTCTGCTTACTGGGCTAATCGGGATTTTTAAACCTCCCTTCTGAGGTTAGCTACATCCGCTAACATATGCTTTGTCTGCCTATAAACAATATTCTGTGGCTCACCTAGATCAGGGGGAAGTACAACATTAGGATTATCCCAAACCCTTTTTCAATTACCTGCATGTACTGGTTTTATCATTAATGATTAGCCTATAACAATCTCTCTAGGTTAGGATTTAGTGGGAGTAAGGGATTTCCTTGACTCTAGGTGTTAGTCATACACCGACCTATATCCAATAAAGAACTGAAAAATAAAAACCCAAAAACTGCAACACACTTAAACCCAGAGTCACACTGTCTTCTCTGGCAACGACACCAAAATTTTGATCAACAACAAAACTACACCTCCAACTAAAGGATAAAATGGTAGATGTCAAGAAAAGTAACCCAACAAGGTAGGGGTCAAACCTACAGGGAAGATACAGATTTTTATCTCTAGCTTACTTAACACAACGGGATGAATAAAAAGTAAATGTAGGGTTTGTAGTAGTGATAGATAACAAGTAGTAGAATTAAACTTTTGTTTCATCGGTCGGATATGAATATTATGATTGTTTTCCCTATGGCTTCACAACTTAGTAGGCATACCATGCTTTAGTGTACCAATCCAATGCCTTGCATGCATAATCTGATAATATATGAACTTGTGGACTCATTGACGGATTTCATCCTTTACTTTTTGAGTCTCAGGATGTCGAATTACTTACCCTTATCCTAGATCCCATTTAACTATTACCTTTTGAGTCTAAATTTTATAGATGATAGATAATCGTCTTATAAAAATGATACTAACTACCCTAGATGGACAATGAATATTCAAATTACTTTTGTAATTATCTTTTTCTAGTCACTAGTTCCCTTATGGAGTAAGTAGTGATATACTAGGCTAGATATTACAATTTGCAACCTCTAAGACATTCATTAAACAGAAGATAATATAATACATGCATAGACACTAGTTCAGAACAACTTAGCACTTTCCCTTCTTCATCAAGATGCTAGGGTACCCACAACCATAGCTAAGGGTTTTAGTCACTCAAGATTGTGAAATGATCACCAAAATTCATAATGAAATGCATTAAACAATATCCTGATGATCCACAAGTAAAACCCAAAGCCAACAACTAAATTATCAATCAAAATCTTGAACAATGTTTCCCTAAGATGAAGTTCCAATCTCCAAATCAAAAATAAATTTATAAGTGTTAAGAGTGGATTTTCTAACTACAAAATGTCTAAAGGGTATTTGTAGGATACAAGGAAACCCTAAAAACCAAAACCCGAATGAAAAATGAAAACTGAGATTGGTTTCCACTTACTTAGGCAACCTATGGACCGTATGTACTACATACAAATCGCATATGGTCCTAAGTAAGTGCCAAACCTACTTCATAAATCCTCCAACTCTTCAAACTTGGACATCTGTCGGTTACTTTGGTCACCTACAAACTAGATGTACTATATATAGACTGTAAGTTCCCTTAATAAGTGACAAACTCTTCTATTTCCTACTTTTGAGCCTCTGGACATTAAGATTTGATACCTACTTTTGTCACCCACGACTTATATATGGCAGTTATGCCCAGAAATTCCTAATTAAGAAGCCCAAAACTTTAATTTTCATCTTTTTCTTCTGTTTAGCATCAAAAACATAATTTCATACAACACATACATAAAATAAATCATATCTCACAAAATGACCTAAGAAACTGCATAATTTCATTATTTTGATCATTGAAAGTGTTATAAAACCATAACACATCAAGATGCTTGAAACTAGAATTCTTAGCTCAAACTAGATGATATAGACACCCTTTATAAATTAACTTTTGAGCTGTAAGATAGAAAATAAACCTACCTTTAGGTAATAAGGAACTTTCCCTCCCATTTATTTATCTGTTCATTAGTAAATTGAAAACTGAACTTTTGGGTCCTACAATAAAATGATGCATAGCACGAATAACGCCAATCCATACCCAAGATCACATCAAAACATACCATGTCAAGCTCTATTAGATCCACCAATGTTTTCCTGTAAAATATAGATACCACATAACTCCTATAATTTTTTAAGAAATTATAGAATTACCCACTAGAGTAGAAACAGAGAAGGAGTGGAAATATTGAATGACCAAAACCAAAATGTACAACCACATAAGAAAGGGTAAAACCTAGATTAAACAAGCAGTAAAAACCACAAGAGAAGAGTTGTAACATACCAGTAACAACATCACGAGGTAGCTCAGTTTACTGATGATTGGAAAGAGCATAAAGATAATTTTAAGTAGTGTTTGTGCCTAAAGTGGGACCCTTTAGCGCAAGAGGCAATGAAGTGGCAACCAAAACCTTATTAGATATAGTGGCTACCTTAGCTGTAGAACAGTTCCTCTAAATATGTGTAGGTTGACCATAATTGAAACACAAGTTCCTTTCCTCATCACAAAAACCCCGGTGAAACTGTCCTCCAAAACTATAAGGAGGATAAGGTAGGGCAGACTGAAGTCTACTAGCTTGAGACCGGGCACCCTGTACCTTAGGACCACTTCTAGCATAGAAACGATGATCTCTAGATGACTTAGGAATATGAGCACTAGCGAAAGAATATAAATTAGAAATTCCCTAAGTTTTCTTCTTGGTCCATTGCCTGCCAACCCTCCCACTATTCTTCTGATCCACATATTGCACTGAATAACTGAATTTCTTAATCTACCTTTCAAGTTTCTACCTGTCTCTTTTTTTCATCCTCTAGCTGCTGCATATAAACACCAAGCTTTGGGATATCTATATCATTATTTAATATTGCAGCCTCATATTTCAATACTAAGTCAAAGGACAACCCAGAAGTAAATATTCTCATGTTTGATCTTATAGTAGACACCAAATCTGGAGCATAACAAAACAACTGCTGAAATTTCAATGTATATTCTTTTACACTCATCTAGCCTTGCTTTAGATTGACAACTTCCACTGTCTTGGCTTCCTTAAACTCCTGAGGAATAAAATGATATAGGAAGGCACTTGAAAAATCATCCCATATAGGCAAAGTAACATCATTACCTCTCAGATATTTCCATACCTTATACCATTGATAAGCTATATCTTTCAGCTGATATGCAACAAACTCTACACCTTCTATATTGGTAACATGCATTACTCTAAAAATCTTCCTTATCTCATAAACAAACCCCTGAGGATCCTTTTTAACCTTAGAGACTATGAATGTTTGAGAATTCAACCTCAAGAACTATCCAACCCTAGTGACCTCAGAAGAAGGAATAACAGAACCAACACTATCAAGACCTCAGAAGAAGGAGCAACAGAACCAACACTATCAAGATAGCAATTCGTAGATTCCACCAATTGAGAAAGAAGGTGAATAGACTAGAGAAACTCTATAATAGATATATTTTTTTGAGGTAAATAATCATAGGTATCGCTAGCCTGGGGCCCGATGAGGACTAGTGGGGGACTAATGGAACTTGATGTGGTGCAGTACAATAGAAAGATGGGACAAAAGATTGGTTTTGCACTTCCTAATAAGGGTGAGTTAATTACATATTTTCCTCAAGTAGGATAGAAAGTCTAGCAGAGTTTCTATGAACATCAAATCTTTTGGGAGGTATGATATGAAACTGAGTAAACCAGAAGTTAGCGAGTTTTCAAGACACTAGACTCCACAGCGTAAACTAGAACACAAGAAAGGGAAACTTTCCTAAATTTATTATAGACTTCTCTTTAAAAGTGTGGCGTACACCCATACAAGGAATTCTACTCATTATGGCTTTGTGGACATCCAAAGACCCTGAACCACGCTTTGATACCAAGATTTTCATAAACCAAACTAGGGCCCAGCCCTGATGGGTATCTCAAGCCCACCATGAGCTGGAGATCACCCATTAGCTTAAAATCCAAAATATATCCACAAAAGCCTATAAAAACCAGAACACGAAATGAGTCAGGACATTACCCCGACGATGACCAAAGCAAAATTTAAACTAAATACTAATTGTCCCTAAAATATGAAAAGAAACCTAATTAAATGGTAAAGATTTTTGATGATGGAATGTCACCAATTTATGATAACTTAATTAATATCCAATCAACCAGACACTACATACAAATAAATAATAAATTCTAGGACTCTACTCTATGAAATGATGTAGTTTCTAAGGACGGTTGGTGGGATAAGCACTGGCATGTAACTTAAGGAAAGGGATAAAATAATGCTACGTCCAAAGTCTCTCAAAACCATATGCATATGTTTATATATATATATAATATAAGTTGCCAAGATAGGGTACAAGGGTCATGAATATAAGATTTTAAATCCATTAACTCAAATTGTGTTGTGCTCCCTTTATTAAAAGGCCCCAGCGCATCTTAGCGGCACGAATTAAGGAAATCCAAGGGATGGCCATAGACACGAAATCTCCTTCCTTCCAACTTATAATGTGTGAAGTATGCACTTGGTCATAAAGACCCTTATGCCGGTAAACATAGTTTCAAGTATTGGTCCACCAGGACCTTTACCTACATGTTGATCTACATAACCCTCTTTAAGGCCAAGCAAAAACAACTGTACTTAATCTCATCCATTAACCCAAGAGTAGTTTACTAAGGAATCTATTGGTTGGCATAATCATACAAAGTTATGCTCGAAAGTTAATCAAATTATGCCATTCCAATCTAATTAACCAATTTAACTGCTAAGTTCAATTATAAAAATTCAAAAACATGGCCACCAAGGGATTTCTAATCCATTTTTACGTATTTAGCCTTTAAATGTAATGCAATATTCCCAAAATAAGTTAAATCATGCATATATCCATGCGCAAAAACCAAATTCCAAGGTGGGTTGAGGTTAATGCTAATTCCAAACCAAATATCCATAAATTTTTGAGAAATAATGTCCCTTATTAAAACCATACCATTATTAGCCCAATTCATCCCCAAACTATGAATTAAAGTAAGAACAGTGCATTTAAAACCATGGGGAAAACAATCCAAGTGATCAACATTTAAAACCCCTCAACCCAATTTTTAATCCCATAATAAACCATATGATTGTTAAAAAACTTCATGCCATAATGGAAAAAACATAAGTGTAGGGATGAGAAACATGCTTGACATACACAAAAATTGGGAGAAAATCCAAAGGGATAAGATTAGGGAGATTAAAGAGTGAATTCCATCAAAACCCTAGTTTGTTGTTTCTTTGGGGTGTTTAAGATAATGAGAGTTATATTTGATTTGATTAACTGATGTTAATAGGTCCGTTATATGTTTTAAGGTCGTAGGTAAAGTTAAAAGGAAGGAAAAAAAATCAAATTACCCCTAATGAAAAACATGTTGAATAAATGGCCTCAGTCATTACGTGTTGGGTAATGAATCGTGATAATTGATCATTATTCATTTCCTAGACTCATGGCCAGAGAAAATTTTTTGGGCATTCACATTGTTATTGTCATGAATCCCTCATAATAACTTTTGACCTTTGTAATACCCCAAAAAATCTAAACCAATATTAGAGCCATGTACCAAGCTCATGCATAATACATCATGGTTCTTTTATAGTTTTATGATTAAGTTAGATGTATATTAAGGCTTTATTTAACTCCCAGCTATCAGATGAATCAAAACATTCCTTATTAATTGAATTCTTGAGAAGGATATTGGTATAGTCAACTTCAAATGAGAATATCTCTCATTATACTTGGAATTTTTAAGCTCATAACCTATCAACAGATAGATAATTGGATTATCACTCTAATGATACCAATTTTTCCTAAATCCAGTGTCGGAGCAAAAAGGAATTCCAAATTTACTCCAGTATGTCAGGCTGGAAACTATGTGACGACATTTATGGTAGCTTACAACATTTGTGACGCCCTATCACGAAGGTCATTATCCTTAGGTAGAAAACATCTCCTAAGTGAAGATATTCCTGGTAGCTTCCCACATTTTTGATGCCATGTCACAAATGTCATCAGCCTTAGGAAGAATCCAGCTCCTAAGTGACGACATTCGTGGTAGCTTACCACATTTTTGACGCCATGTCACAAATGTCATCAGCCTTAGGCATAATCCAACTTCTGTGTGATGACATTTTTGATGGCTTGTCATATTTTGATGCCATGCCACAAAATTTGTCAGCCTTAGGCAAAATCCAGCTTCTGTGTGACGACATTTTTGACAGCTTGTCACATTTGTGATGCCATGTCACAAATATCATCAGACTTAGGCAGAAACCATCAATTCCAGCTCCTGTGTGACGACATTTTTGATGGCTTGTTATATTTTTGATGCCTTGTCACAAATGTAGTCAACTATTATTTTCAGCAATTGAGAATTTATTTTATAAGGGTATTTTGGTCTTTTTCCTTTACTTCCCACATCTTATAACCCTCAAGGAACATATTATCTTCTATTATCTTTAGTTAAAACATCGCAAAAAGATCTCTCATACATTTTCAACTAGAAGATTAGGGTTTTCTCTCAAGATCGTCTCTTCAGGAACAAGTACATTCTTTCCCAAAGGGGTTAAACCCTAGTCAAGAAAAATCAAGGGAAAGCCTAAGGATTTCTCTAGGAACCTTCAAAAACATTAGATCTCTTTCAAGATCAACCTTTAAGGTATGCATAGTGTTCAACTATGGGTCCAATCCGTTCATAGAGCTCAAGAACCATGTTTTAAATACTATTTTGTGAACTTTTTATGGTGATATGAGCATGTACATGTTAATGATTGTTGTTTAAGTTTCAAGATGACATTTAGAGGAGTTTTCATGGAATATATATTCTTGTTAGTTGAAAACTATGAACCTTAGATGGTGTAAAATGGTACAATTTATGAAACACACCTATGCCTTAAAGAATGCATGCAAGGTGCTCGATAAAATGCTTAGGATTCTAGAAATTCATGTTTATATGGTTCCATGATGTCTAAATTACAAGTCCATATTAGCTATATACTTTAATATGAATTCCATGATTTTCATGTGTTGCTATTGCTGTGGTATGAAGTATGTATGATAATGGAGATATATAATATGCACACAAAATATAGCTATGCAGTCCCTACCATGCTTAATATGTTGAGGAACTACATAATGAATAATATGATAATGTGAATTGTGGACTCCAATCTTTGGATTAAGTTAGTCATGTTGTGTCAGTTTCCTTCCATCGAGTCCTGGGGGTATGTGTACCCAAAAACCATAGCTATATGCCTAGAGCCATGTCATATTTCACGATATACAAAAACAAGCCATGATTTAGTAGAATTCAGTGAGTCATGTGACTCAGGAAAACTCAGGAATCTTAGTAGTTCAGTAATTTTAGTGATCTCAGTACTTAATAATATCTGTAACCTTAGTATTTAAAGTCAATCTCAGTAACTTCAGTTCAGTCTCTTCATATGGGTGTAGGAGTTAACACCTAGTGAACCCAAGGATGGGAACTCACCTGTATATGAGGGTGTAATTCTTAGCAGTGATCCTTGCGTTCCAGAACTATATAGCCAGCATAGGTTGAGACATCACAGTCTGTTATATGAGGGTAGATGAGGTGGCTTAACCTATTATATGAGGGTTTCCACCGTTCTTACTAGAGTTACCTGTTATATGAGGGTTGCTCATATATTTTCCTTACTAGTGGCGTGGTATTAACACCCTTCCAGTTAGGGCAGAAGTTGGACCCTAATCAGCTTAGCTTGGGGTAAGTCATTAGATGAATACATCCCACAGTTTCAGTTATAGATTCAGGACTACCAGATTTAGTCAACTTAGTTCAGTAGTACAGATTTAGTACTGTTAGAAACAATCAATCCTTATCATTATAAAGAGACTTCAAAATCACTCATTAGACAGGACTGATCTCAACTATAGTTAAATAGTATTAGAATCATTAGATTTAAAGATCACCCACTACATAGGACTGATCTCAAATTTAGTTACTCCATATAAAACAAAACTCAGATAGATCCATTAGAACTTAGGCTGTCAGATACAGTCGCTCAGTATCAGTTATATCATTTAGGCTGATCATCATATTTATATCAGTTATATCAGTTTTTTGAACTCATGTATAAGTCATATCAGTTATCAAAATTCATGATATCAGTATTCAGCTTCAGCATTGTCAGACACAGTCAACCAGACTAGTTCTTCATAATTTGAACTGTCAGAAATAGTCATTCATTTATTCAGTATCTCAGTATCAGTACACTCATGTTGTTAGTATTCAAACTCAGTTGTCAGTATCTCTACAAGTTTAGTTACAGTTATGTATGCATGTATATATTCTCACGTTCATATCAGTCAGTATTGTTCATGCATATAACCCTTTGCATTTATCCTACCTTACTCATATACTCAGTAGATTCAAAAGTACTGGTGCATTTACACTATGGTGCTTTCTCTTATACTACACCATAGGTTCAGAGGCACGAGCTCCAGATTAGCAGTAATATTCCAGAGTTTGGAGTTTGCAGTGAGTCCTTCTTATTCGAGGACGATATGATTATTGCTATATTTACTATTCAGTTGCTAGATGGAGTTAATTGGAGACATGTTCCTTCAATACCTTATTCAGTTCAGTTAGAGGCTTTTAGACTAAATATCAGATTAATTATTCAGATCTCATTATTTTTAGTATTTATGACTTATTTTGGTATTGTTATACCTTTTCTAGACATTTTGTTATCAGACATTTATTTAGTTTGAACCTTATGGCATTTCATTTTCATGTTTCTGCATTTTAAGATATATTATGCAGTATTTAGGTAAAGATATTAGTCATGGGTTAGCTTGTGGTCCTTCGGGGTCATGAACATCGTGTAGCATTCCGATTCAGAAGATTGGGGTGTTACAACCTTACCCTACAACTCATGGGGTCTAATCATGACCAGGACAATGACCTAGGGAAACTTTTCTTGTTAGGCTACAAATGGAACCACAAGACTCGTGATAAGTGTTAATGACTCATCACCTGAGTCATTGCCTGGGCAGTGTTTAGTTTCACTTCAGAAATTTTATATTCAAAACCTGGTGTATTATAATAATCTCCCTAAAATCCACTGTCATAGTGATAAAACAAACTAATTGCATCTCATAGTCAAAATACACGACTAATAGTTCAAAAACTAACATAATCTATCTCTGAGTATAAAATCAATGCATAAACTAAATAAGAAGAGGTAGTAGATAAACTATAGAAGCATAAATCGACAATTACCTCGAAAATACTCTAAGGACCACCTAAAATTAGGTACTGTTTAATGCACTCACACCTGGATCTTCACTGAAAGGGTGCAGTAGGGATGGTTATGGTCCACTTTTACTAAGTAGGTAACATAGGCCAACTGAGTAAAGTAGAAAATAATAAAGTATAAAATAAAGTATATAAAATACACCCTATGGGAACGTCACCTTCAATTAGAAAATATCCCAAATTGTAACCCACACCATCTCCACTAAAAGTTCTAAATATACGCATATACTAAATACAAGTATTAGAAGGAAACATAAATAGATAAACTTTAAATTAAACACAAAAATACAACAAAGAATGTACACAAAGTATGAAATGCAAAGATGATAATGAGTATGCTATGATGATGTGATATGTTCGGGGTTATCACACACCCTCCGTACACACCTAGTGAGTTGTGCTCTTAAGGTGTCATAACCAAAACCAATCCAATTGTAATATCCCAAACTTTATTTAAGTAAAATATAGACTACAAAGGAGTTAGTGATGATTTCCTAAATGATTAATGTTTAAAACAGATTGAATTTACCTAAATTTGACTTTTTCTCATGTAGGAAATTGAATTAACTTCCCAACGATACTAACTTCATCAAAATCCAGTATTAGAGTAAACAGTTATGAACGTTTTATAGAAGACTATTGGAACTGCTCAGAAGCGACGGTCAGGCCAACAGATCATTGAGCTAGCGATGGACCGTCACCCAAATCGTCGCAGGTAAGCCAGTAAGTCAATCTTCTGGCTAAGGTGTGATGGATAGGTTGATGGACCGTTGAGCTTGCGATGGACCATTTCCCAAGCCGTCAATACTAAGGCAGTAAGTCCCTATTTTGGTCCAAGTGCGATGGTCAGGCCGTCGGTCCATCGAGCCAGCGATGGGCTATTGCACGATTCGTTGTAGATCCTATTCAGTAATTTTTCAACAATTTTTAAAATAGTATTTGGATTTTTTTCCAGCCGTTTTAACCCCTAATTATACCAGACCATAGATCATAACTTTATTATTCATTCAAAATATCAAATTAAGATTTCCCTCAAAGATCAAACCCCAAGAACGAGAAACCCTAGGTGCTTAATCTCAATTCATGAACTGAAGCTTTCCTCTAACAATCATTAAGAAATCATCTACCCAGGTATGTCAAGTGTTAATTCATGGATTTCTTTCATCCATGAAGCCAAAGAATCCAATTTTAAATTATAAATTATGATATTTATGTTGTGGATTGATTATGATCATGCTGATATTGTGTATGATACCCAAGTGGTTATTGTTAAATGTATTTTTA
>NW_025880051.1:36946-44127 GCF_002878395.1 Capsicum annuum
AAACCTACCTTTAGGTAATAAGGAACTTTCCCTCCCATTTATTTACCAGTTCATTAGGAAATTGAAAACTGACCTTTTAGGTCCTACAATCAAATGATGCATAGCACGAATAACACCAATCCATACCCAAGATCACATCAAAATATACCATGTCAAGCTCTATTAGATCCACCAATGTTTCCCTATAAAATATAGATACCACATAACTCCTATAAATTTTTAAGAAATTATAGAATCACCCACTAGAGTAGAAACAGAGAAGGAGTGGAAATATTTAAGGACCAAAACCAAAATATACAACCACATAAGAAAGGGTAGAACCTGGATCAAACAAACAGTAAAAACCACAAGACAAGAGTTGTAACATACCAGTAACCACATCTGGAGGTGCCTCATTTTATTGATGATTGAAAAGAGCATAAAGATAATTTCGACTAGTGTTGGTTCCTAAAGAGGGACCCTTTGGAGCAAGAGTCAATGAAGTGGCAACCAAAACTTTATTAGATATAGTAGCTACCTTAGTTGTAGCACAGTTTCTCTACATATGTGTAGGTTGACCATAATTGAAACACAAGTTCCTTCCCTCATCACAATAAACCTGTTGAAACTGTCCTCAAAATCTATAAGGAGGATAAGGTGGGCAGATTGAGGTCTACTAGCTTGAGACTAGGCACCCTGTACCTTAGGACCACTTCTAGCCTAGAAACGATGATCTCTAGATGACTTAGGAATATGAGCACTAGCGAAAGAATATAAATTAGAAATTCCCTAAGTTTTATTCTTGGTCCATTGCCTGCCACCCCTTCCACTATTCTGCTAATCCACATATTGTACTGAATAACTGAATTTCTTAATCTACCTTTCCAGTTTCTACCTGTCTCTTTTTTTATCCTCTAGTTGCTGCATATAAACCCCAAGTTTTGAGATATCCATATCATTATTTAATATTGCAGCCTTATATTTGAATACTAAGTCAAAGGACAACCCAGAAGCAAATATTCTCATCTTTGACCTTATAGTAGACACCAAATCTGGAGCATAAAAAATTAACTGCTGAAATTTCAATGTATATTCTTTCACACTCATCTAGCCTTGTTTTAGATTCACAACTTCCACTGTCTTGGCTTCCTTAAACTCCTAAGAAATAAAATGGTATATGAAAGCACATTAAAAATTATACCATATAGGCGAAGCAACATCATTACCTCTCAGATATTTCCACACCTTATACCATTGATAAGCTATATATTTCAGCTGATATGTAACAAACTCTACACTTTCTAAATTAGTAGCATGCATTACTCTAAAAATACTCCCTATCTCATAAACAAACCCCTGAGGATCCTTCTTAACCTTAGAGACTATGAATGTTAGAGAATTCAAACTCAAGAACTATTCCACCCGAGTGACCTCAGAAGAAGGAGCAACAGAACCAACACTATCAAGCTAGCGATTCTTAGATGCCACCAATTGAGAAAACAGGTGAATGAACTAGCGGAACTCCACAATAGATATATTTTCTTCAGGTAGATGATCATAGGTATCACTAGCCTAGGGCTCGATGAGGACTAGTGGGGGACTAATAGAACTCGATATAAAGCAGTACAATAGAAAGATCGGACCAAAGATTGGTTTTGCACTACCTAATAAGGGTGAGTTAATTCCATATTTTCCTTAAGTAGGATAGAAGGTCTAGCAGAGTTTCAATGAACATCAAATCTTTTGGGAGGCATGATATGAAACTGAGTAAATGACAAGTTATAAAGTTTTCAAGACACTAGACTCCATAGCGTGAAGTAGCCTCTTCTTTAAAAGTGTTGCGTACACCCATACAAGGAATTCTACTAATTATGGCTTTGTGGACATCCAAAGACCCTGAACCATGCTTTGATACCAAGCTTTTCATGAACCGAACTAGGGCCCAACCTTGATGGGTATCTCAAGCCAACCATGAGCTGGAGATCACCCATTAGCTTAGAATCCAAAATATATCCACAAAAGCCTATAAAAACCAGAACACCAAATGAGTTGGGACATTCCCCCAACCATGACCAAAGAAAAATTCAAACTAAATACTAAGTATCCCTAAAATAGGAAAAGAAACCTAATTAAATGGTAAAGCTTTTTGATGATGGAGTATTACCACTTTACAATACTTTAATTAATATCCGATCCACATAACACTACACATAAGTAAATACTAAATTCTAGGACTCTACTCCATAAAATGATGCAACTTTTAAGGATGGTTGGTGGGATAAGCACTGGCATGTAACTCAAGGAAAGGGATAAAATAATGCTACGACCAAAGTCCCTCAAAAATATATGCATTCATTTATATATATATATATATATATATATATATATATATATATATATATAAAATATAAGTAGCCAAGATAGAGTACAAGGGTCATGAATATAAGATTTTAAAACCATTAACTCGGACTGTGTTGCACTCCCCTTATTAAAAGGCCCCAGCGCATCTTAACCGTACGGATTGAGAAAATCCGAGGGATGGCCATAGACACAAACTCTCCATCCTTCCAAAAACTTATAATATGTGAAGTATTCACTTGTTCATAAAGACCCTCATGTCGGTAAACATTGTTTCTAGTATTGGTCCACCCGGACCTTTACCTTCACGGTGATCTACATAAACCTCTTCAAGGAAATGCAAAAACAATTGTACTTAATCTCATCCATTAACCCAAGAGTAATTTATTAAGGAATCTACTGGTTGGCATCATCATACAAATTTATGCTTGCAAGTTAATCCAATTATGCCATTCCAATCTAATTAACCAATTTAATTGCTAAGTTCAATTTTAAAAATTTAAAACCATGGCCACCAAGGGCTTTCAAATCCATTTTTACTCATTTATCCTTTAAATGTAATGTAATGTTCCAAAAATAAGTTAAATCATGCATATATCCATACGCAAAAACCAAATTCCAAAGTGGGTGGAGGTTAATGCTAATTCCAAACCAAATATCCATAAATTTTGGAGAAACTATGTCCCTTATTAAAACCATACCACATTAGCCTAATTCATCCCCAAACTATGAATAAAATTAAGAACAGTGCATTTAAAACCATGGGGAAAACAATCCAAGTGATTAACATTCAAAACCCCTCAACCCAATTTTTAATCCCATAATAAACCACATGATTGTTAAAGAACTTCATGCCATAATGAAAAAAATATAAGTGGAGGAATGAGATACATGCTTAAAACACACAAGAATAGGGAGAAAATCCAAAGAGATAAGATTAGGGAGATTAAAGATTGAATTCCTTTAAAACCCTAATTTTTTGTTTCTTTGGGGTGTTTAAGATAATAAAAGTTGTGTTTGATTTGATTAACTGATGTTAATAGGTCTGTTATATGTTTTAAGTTCGTAGGTAGAGTTAAAAGGATTGAAAAAAACAAATTACGCCTAGTTAAAAACATGTAGAAGAAATGGCTTCCAATCGTTACGGGTTGGGTAATGAGTCCTGATAATTGATCATGATTCATTTCCTGGACTTATGTCGAGAGAAACAATTTTTGGGCATTCACACTGTTATTGTCATGAATCCCTCATAATGACTGTTGACCTTTGTAGTACCCCAAAAAACCCAAACCAGTATTAGAGACATGTACTAAGATCATGCATAGTACATCATGGTTCTTTTATAGTTTTATGATTAATTTAGATGTATATTAAAGCTTCAATTAACTCCCAGCTATCAGGCAAATTAAAATATTTCTTACCAATTGAATTCATGAGAAGGATATTGGTATATTCAACTTCAAACAAAATTATCTATATCATACTTGGAATTTTTGAGCTCATGACCTATCAAAAGATAAATAATTGAATTATCTTTCTAATGATAACAATTTTGCCTAACTCCAATATCAGAGCAAAGATTTATTCCTATTTTACTCTAGCATGTCAGGCTGGAAATAGTTTGATGACATTCGTGGTAGCTTACCTCATTTGTGATGCCATATCACGAAGGTCATCAGCCTTAGGCAGAAACTAGCTCCTAAGTGACGACATTCGTGGTAGCTTACCACATTTTTGATGTCATGTCACAAATATCATCAGCCTTAGGCAGAATCCAGCTCCTAAGTGACGACATTCGTGGTAGCTTACCACATTTTTGATGCCATGTCACAAATGACGTCAGCCTTAGGGAGAATCCAAATTTTGTGTGACAACCTTTTTGATAGATTTTCATATTTTGATGCCATATCATAAATATCGTCATCCTTAGGCAGAATTCGGTTTCTGTGTGCTGATATTTTTGACAGCTTGTCATATTTTTGACGCTATGTCACAAATATCTTCAGACTTAGGCAGAAACCATCAATTCCTGCTCCTGTGTGATGATATTTTTGATGGCTTGTCACATTTTTGATGCCTTGTCACAAATGTCATCAGCTATTATTTTCAGCAACTAGGAATTTATTTTATAAGGGTATTTTGGTCTTTTTTCTTCATATCTCATGACTTATAACCCTCAAGGAACGTATTATCTTCCATTATCTTTAGTTAAAACATCTCAAAAAGCTGTCTCATACACTTTCAACCATAAGATTAGGGTTTTCTCTCAAGATCATCTCCTCAGGAACAAGTATATTCTTTAACAAAGGGGTTAAACCCTAGTCAAGAAAAATCAAGGGCAAGACTAAGGATTTCTTCAGGAAGCTTCAGAAACATTAGATCTCTTTCAAGATCAAGCTTTAAGATATGCATAGTGTTCATCTATGGATCCAATCCTTTCATTGAGCTCAAGAACCATGTTTTAAATACTATTTTGTGAACATTTTATGGTGATATAAGCATGTACTTATTGATGATTGTTGTTTAAGTTTCAAGATGATATCTAGAGGTGTTTTCATGGAATATATGTGCTTGTGAGTTGAAACCTATAAATCTTAGATGGTGTAAAATGGTAGAAATTATGAAACACACCTATGCCTTAAAGAATGCATGCAAGACGTTCGATAAAATGCTTAGGATGCTAGAAATTCATGTTTATATGGTTCTATGATGTCAAAATGACAAGTCCATGTTAGCTATATACTTTAATATGAATTCCATACTTTTTGTGTATTGATATTGTTGTGGTATGAAGCATGTATGATAATGCAGATATACAGTATGCACACAAAATATTGCTATGCATTCCCTACCATACGTAATATGTTGAGGAACTACATGATGTATAATATCCTCTATTTATGATAATGTGAATTATGGACTCCAATCTTATGATTAAGTCAGTCATGTTGTATCAGTTTCCTTTCATGGAGTCCTAGGGGTATTCGTACCCAAAAACTATAGCTGTGTGCCTAGAGCCATGTCATGTTTCATGATATACAAAATCAAGCCATGATTTAGTAGAATTCAGTCAGTCATGTGACTCAGGAAAACTCAGTAATCTCAGTAGTTTAGTAATCTTAGTGATCTCAGTACTCAGTAATATTTGTAACCTCAGTATTCAAAGTCAATCTCAGTAACTTCAGTACTCTCAACCAGTTCTCAAAACTCAGTACATTTTGTCAGTCATCGAAATCCAGTAAACTAAGTTTAGCTCCGCTAAACAATACCACTAGTATCAGTCCGATTAATCAATATTAATTAAGCAAATCAGTTCGGTTAAGTTATTTAGTTCATTCCAGTTATTCAGTTTAGTCTCTTCAAATAGGAGTAAGAGTTAGCACCGAGTGAACCCAAGGATGGGAAGTCACCTGTATATGAGGGTGTGATTCTTAGCAGTCATCCTTACGTTCTAGAACTATATAGCCAGCATAGGTAGTGATATCGCAACCTGTTATATGAGGGTAGATGAGGTTGCTTAACCTATTATATGAGGGTTCCCACTATTCTCACTAGAGCTACCTGTTATATGAGGGTTGCTGACATGTTGTCCTTACCAGTGGCACGATATTGACACCCTTCCAGTCATGGCAGAAATTGGACCCCAGTCAACTTATCTTGGGGCATGTTGGTTAGATGAATACATTCCATAGTTTTCGTTACAAATTCAGGATTGTCAGATACAATCAACTCGCTTCAGTAGTATAGATTCAGTACTGTTAGAGACAATCAATCCTTATCATTATAAATAGACTTCAAGATTACCCTTTAGAAAGGACTGGTCTTAACTATAGTTAAACATTATTAGAATCATCAAATTTAAAGATCACCCGCTAAATAGGATTGATCTCAAATTCAGTTACTCTATATAAAATAGAACTCAGATAGTTCCATCGGAACTTAGACTGTCAGAAACAGTCGCTCAGTATAAGTTACATTAGTTAGGCTGATCATTATAGTTATATCAGTTATATCAGTTTTCTGAACTCATGTATCAGTCATATTAGTTATCAGAATTCATGATCATTATTCAGCTTCAAGACTGTCAGATACAATCAACCAGACAATTTTTTCATAATTTAATCTGTTAAAAATAGTCGTTCATCTATTAGTATCTCAATATCAGTACACTCATGTTGTCAATATTCAGACTCAGTAGTCAGTATCTTCATGAGTTTAGTTACAGTTACGTATGCATATATGTATTCTGACGTTCATATCAGTCAGTATTGTTCATGTATATAACCCTTTGCATTTAGCCGACCTCACTCGTATACTCAGTACATTCAGATGTAGTAACACATTTACATTATGGTGCTTTCTCTTATGTTACTCCATAGGTTCAGAGGCATGAGCTCCAGATCAACAGTAGCATTCCAGTGTTCAGAGTTTGCAGTGAGTCCTTCTTATTCATGGATGATATGATTATTGCTACATTTACTATTCAGTTGCTAGATGGAGTTAGTTAGAGACATGTTCCTTCAACTCCTTATTCAGTTCAATTAGAGGCTTTCACACTAGATATCAGATTAGATATTTAGATCTTATTATTTTTAGTATTTATGACTTATTTTTGTATTGTTATACCTTTTTCAGATATTTTGTTATCAGACGTTTAATTAGTTTGAACCTTATGGCCTTTCATGTTCATGTTTTCGTATTTTAGGATATATTATGCAGCGTACAGGTACAAATTTTCTTCATGGGTTAGCTTGTGGTCATTTGAGGTTATGAGCACCGTATAGCATTCCAGTTCAGAAAATCGGGGTGTTACAAACTTGGTATCAGAGCCTAAGGTTCAAACT
>NW_025880051.1:44227-46639 GCF_002878395.1 Capsicum annuum
GTATTTTAGGATATATTATGCAGCGTACAGGTACAAATTTTCTTCATGGGTTAGCTTGTGGTCATTTGAGGTTATGAGCACCGTATAGCATTCCAGTTCAGAAAATCGGGGTGTTACAAACTTGGTATCAGAGCCTAAGGTTCAATAGAGTCCTAGGAAATCTGAAAGGCGCATCCAGTAGAGTCTTGTACATGCGTTTGTTGTGCACCATACTTATGTGTAGGAGGCTATAAGATGATTTAGGAACATTTTCCCTTCTATCATCTCTCAGATCGTGCTATAGCAAGATTCATCATGCTTTACTCATGTTAATTCCACCTTACTTTCAAGGTAATAGAAATAGTGAAGCTCAAGTCCTAAATATAGGGCTTTATCAGACAGTATCCCATCAGTTAAGTTGTGTTTGAAAGTTGTACGGATCTCATTCCTGATCATGAGACGTAGTTCTCGAACTCGGATTTGGATATGCCATTAGATCCCTTCTCAAAATCTTATGATAGCATATGACCCAGAGTTAGAAGCATGAACCTAGGAGTCTAGCAGTAGATAAGTTAGGATACTATATCTAGATTAAATAGATTATGTATTCATGGGGATAGTTGTGCCATAATGAATTAATAGGCTTGAACAGTGTGATTTATAAATTTAAGTTTATTGACTCGAAATTAACCATGAAGGTATGAATGTGATATTAGTAGTATATGGAGAAACAGAGGAAGATAATGTATTTAGTAAGGTGATCATGTGTTGATCAGAGTGTAAGCATATGATGATGATAGCAATTTAGTTCAAAGATTAGTTTACTATTCACAGACTTATGATGATGGCTTTAAGTTAAGGGTAAGATGTTAGATCAAGTAACCCAGTCAGGCTCTCAGATTCCAGTAGTAGTGTCAGTATGTACAGAAAAGTAGTTAGGGAAGACGATTCCCAACTCATCCCTTATCTCAGTGTAAAGTTTTGTACTTCAGTTAAAAAAATATCTATGCATGCTTTATGTATTAGATTCCATGAATACAACTTATGTTCACAAATATTCTATTGAATCATGTGTGTTTTCAGTTCCAAGCATAGGAAGTTTAGTTCCAGCTCACTCGGTGTTACGAATCATGTTCCACGAACTTAGAAATTCCAGACTCAGGTCATGCAGATCATGACTCATGTACACATATCATGCTTTACAGTATACTCAGTTTCCATGACTCATGCTATCCCCACAATGATCATATAAATTCATACTATATCATGTATAAATTCAGTTCAGACCTTTTTGGTAAATCCATGTTGTTGATATTCTATTTCTCAGGTTTTAGTCATGTGTCAAGTTCAGTAAGTATCTATTCATGTTTCAGGTTCTCCTAATTTAACCATTCAGCGAGCCCTCTTTATAAGAATAGTGTAGTGTTGAGAAATTGCTTAGATGGGAAAGAGTTAATGTTTCATGTTAAGAGCAGATTATTGCATACATGTTTTATACGAGGGTGTAGATATGAAGATAGGCTTGAATATCCCGTTAATATGCAAGAAAGGAGCTAGTGAGAGGTAGTACTTAGAAATTGGAAAAATTCAGAGGGTGAATACATATTCAGATCCTTGAATTATATTAGCCTTTATTGTGCAACTATCATAACTCAGTTTCTATCTTAGTTATAGTTTAATACTTAATAATTAGTGTTCAGTCTCAGAATTAAGCACTTTTATATCAGTTTAAACCTCAATTTTAGTATTCAGTTATAAGGACCCAGCATTTAAATCCATTGTAGATCTCCGTTATAGTCTTAAGTTATAGTGTCAGCTTTAGATCAGTATTCAGCTCAAAAATTTAGTTCAGTTTTAGACTTGCTTTACCATAGAATACAGTTATCTACTACTTAGTTATAGGTATTTTAATACCACAGCCTGTGAAATGTTTCCAAATTATGTAATATGTTTTGTCCTGCATTTTCAGAATGTATAGCATTCATGAAATCCATGATTAGTTACTTCATGTTACCCAGTCAGTCCCTTATCATATGCATAATACTTTATGGCCTCATCCCAGCTACTCAGATTAAGTGCAATTCAGTCTTGCTTACCCAACATTCAGTTACCAGTTACTCAGTTAATCAAATAAGCCAGTATGTCTATATATTTGTACATCACGCTTCAATTTTAGATCTCAGATAATCAATCATGATTTTGTACCTAGGTTCCTTGTGCATCGCCTCAACTTCCTCAATATCTCAGCAACGTCAGTCCAGCATCCTACAAGGGACATAGCATCACAAAGAGAAGATACCCCACTTTCTCTTAGCGCTCTCATGCCTTAGATCCTTCAATTTCTTCTTGCATAACGAATTCAGTCTAGAATAGAGGGTACTCATAAGTTGACCTTCAAGTTAGACCTCAGCTGTAAGTCAAGTATTCAGAGGT
>NW_025880051.1:46739-53870 GCF_002878395.1 Capsicum annuum
CTAACTTGAAGGTCAACTTATGAGTACCCTCTATTCTAGACTGAATAGAGGGTACTCATAAGTTGACCTTCAAGTTAGACCTCAGCTGTAAGTCAAGTATTCAGAGGTTCAATTCAGTTCATAATGTTCATTCCATATGTCATGTTGCAGAATCAGTCGTGTTCTCATGTTTTAGTTCAATCTTAGTGCCTTTACCATTGTATGTTCAGTCACATATTCGTGAGTCAGTTCAATCATGTATTAACTCATCAGATATGCATGGTCAGCTTATCAGTACTTTCAGTCATACATTCACGTATCATGTCTGTCATGTAATCATGCATCAGATATGCATGGATTCAACTTATCAGTTAAGCATCAGATATGCATTCTCATTTAAGAGACTCAGTTTATCGGAACACTCAGTCCTACATTCATAAATCAGCTACCCATGCATCAGATATGCATGAACAGTAAGATATACTCAGTTTTCAGTTATGTCAGCCATGAAATCATGATCTTTCATTCATGCTATATATCCATCATTTTATCTATTCTTCCCACTCAAGAAGTCATCATTCGAGGATGAATGTTTCCAAGGGGAAGATATTGTAATACCCCAAAAAATCCAAACCAATATTAGAGCCATGTACCAAGCTCATGCATAGTACATCATGGTTATTTTATAGTTGTAAGATCAAGTTAGATGTATATTAAGGCTTCAAATAACTCCCAGCTATCAAACGAATCAAAACATTCCTTACCGATTGAATTCTTGAGAAGGATATTGGTATAGTCAACTTTAAATGAGCATATCTCTCATTATACTTGGCATTTTTGAGCTCCTGATATATAAGCAGATATATAATTGAATTAGATTTCCAACGATACCAATTTCATCTAAATTTGATATCAAAACAAAGAGTTATTCAAATTTTACCCCGGTATGTCAGGCTGTAAACAGTGTGATGATATTCGTGGTAGCTTACCATATTTGTGATGCCCTATCACGAAGGTCGTCACCCTTAGGCAGAAACCAATTCCTATGTGGCGATATTTTTGGTAGCTTACTATATTTGTGATGCCCTATCACGAAGGTCATTAGCCTTAGGCAGAAACTAGCTCCTAAGTGACGACATTTATGGTAGCTTACCACATTTTTGATGCCATGTCACAACTGTCATCAGCCTTAGGCTGAATCCAGCTCCTAAATAACAAAATTCATGGTAGATTACTATATTTTTTATGCCGCATCACAAATGTCGTTAGCCTTAGGGAAAATCCAGCTTCTGTGTGATGATATTTTTGATGGCTTGTCACATTTTGATGCCATATCACAAATGTCATCAGCTTTAGGCAGAATACAGCTTCTGTGTGACGACATCTTTGACGGCTTGTCATATTTTGTATGCCATGTCATAAATATCATCAGACTTAGGCAGAAACCATCAATTCTAGCTCCTGTGTGATGATATTTTTAACGGTTTGTCTCATTTTTAATGCGTTGTCACAAATGTCGTCAGCTATTATTTTTTGCAACTGGGAATTTATTTCATAAGGGTATTTTGGTCTTTTCCCTTCACTTCCTAGACTTATAACCCTCAAGGAGCATATTATCTTCCATTCTCTTTAGTTAAAACATCTCAAAAGGCTCTCTCATAAACTTTCAACCACAAGATTAGGGTTTTCTCTCAAGATCATCTCCTCAGGAATAAGAACATTCTTTCCCAAAGGGGTTAAACCCTAGTCAATAAGAATCAAGGGCAAGCCTAAAGATTTCTGTAGGAACCTTCAGAAACATTAGATCTCTTTCAAGATCAAGCTTTAAGGTATGTGTAGTGTTCATCTATGGAACCAATTTGTTCATAGAGCTCAAGAACCATGTTTTAAATACTATTCTGTGAACCTTTTATGGTGATATGAGAATGGACATGTTAATGATTATTGTTTATGTTTCAAGATGATATCTAGAGGTGTTTTCATGGAATATATATTCTCGTTAGTTGAAAACTATGAACCTTAGATGGTGTAAAATGATAAAAGTTATGAAACACACCTATGCCTTAAAGAATGCAAGCAAGGTGTTCGATAACATGCTTAGGGTGCTAGAAATTCATGTTTATATGGTTCCATGATGTCTAAATGATAAGTCCATTTTAGCTATATACTCTAATATGAATTTTATGCTTTTCATGTGTAGCTATTGTTGTGGTATGAAAAATGTATGATAATGGAGATATACAATATGCACACGAAATATAGCTATGCACTCCCTACCATGCTTAATATGTTGAAGAACTACACGATGTATAATATCCTCTATTTATGATAATGTGAATTATGGACTCCAATCTTATGATCAAGTCAGTCATGTAGTGTCAGTTTCCTTCCATCGTGTCCTGGGGGTATTTATACCCGAAAACTATTGTTGTGTGCCTAGAGCCATGTCATGTTTCACGATATACAAAATAAAATCATGATTCAGTAGAATTCAGTCAGTCATGTGACTCAGGAAAACTCAGTAAACTCAGTAGTTCAGTAATCTCAGTGATCTCAGTACTCAGTAATATCTGTAACCTTAGTATTCAAAGTAAATCTTCAAAGTAAATCTCAGTAAATTCAGTACTCTCAACCAGTCCTCATAACTCAGTACATTCCATCAGTCATTGGAATCCAGTAAACTTTTTTTAGCTCCACTAAATGATACCACTAATATCAGTCCAGTTAATCAGTATAAGTTCAGCAAATCAGTTCAGTTAAGTTATTTAGTTCAGCCCAGTTATTAAGTTCAGTCACTTTAGATGGGAGTAGGAGTTAGCACCGAGTGAACCCAAGGATGGGAACTCACTTGTTTATCAGGGTGTGATTCTTAGCAATCATCCTTGTATTCTAGAACTATGTTGCATGCATAGGTTGAGACATCACAACCTATTATATGAGGTTAGATGAGGTGTCTTAACCTATTATATGAGGGTTCTTACCATTCTCACTAGAGTTACCTGTTATATGAGGGTTGCTCATATGTTGTCATTACCAGTGGCGCGGTGTTGACACCCTT
This sequence comes from Capsicum annuum, assembly GCF_002878395.1. Taxonomy (NCBI): domain Eukaryota; kingdom Viridiplantae; phylum Streptophyta; class Magnoliopsida; order Solanales; family Solanaceae; genus Capsicum; species Capsicum annuum. Next base: position 49,777 of record NW_025880051.1, read on the forward strand.
CTAGTCAGGGAAGAAATTAGACCCCCATCAGCTTAGCTTAGGGCATGTCGGTTCGATGAATACATTCCACAGTTTTTTTTATAGATTTAGGACTGCCAGATACAGTCAACTTAGTTCAGTAGTACAAATTTAGTAATGGTAGAGACAATCAATCCTTATCATTATAAATAGACTTCAAGATCACTCATTACACAGGACGGATCTAAACTATAGTTAAATAATATCAGAATCATTAGATTTAAAGATCACCAGCTAGATAGGACTTGATCCCAAATTCAGTTACTCCATATAAAACAAAACTCAGATAGTTCTATCAGAACATAGACTGTTAGATACAGTCGCTCAGTATCAGTTATATCGTTTAGGACTATCAACACAGTTATCATATATATATCAGTTTTCTGAACTCATGTATCAGTCATATCAGTTATCAGAATTCATGATATTAGTATTCGGCTTTTGTACTGTCAGACAAAGTCAACTAGACTAGTTCTTCATAATTTGAACTTTCAGAAATAGTCATTCATCTATTTAGTATCTCAGTATCAGAACACTCATGTTATTAGTATTCAGACTCAATAGTCAGTATCTCCATGAGTTTAGTTATAGTTACGTATGCATGTATGTATTCTTACGTTCATATCAGTCAGTATTGTTCATGCATATAACCCTTTGCATTTATCCTACCTCACTCATTTACTCAGTACATTCAGATGTAGTGATGCATTTACGCTATGGTGCTTTCTCTTATGTCACACCATAGGTTTGAGGCATGAGCTCTAGATCAGTAGTAGCATTCCAGTGTTCAGAGTTTGCAGTGAGTCTTTCTCATTCGAGGACGATATGATTATTGCTACATTTACTATTCAGTTGCTAGATAAAGTTAGTTGGAGACATGTTCCTTCAAATCCTTATTCAGTTCAGTTAGAGGCTTTCAAACTAGATGTGAGATTAGATATTTAGATTTTACTATTTTCAGTATTTATGACTTGTTTTTGTATTGTTATACCTTTTTTAGACATTTTGTTATCAGACATTTATTCAGTTTGAACCTTATGGCCTTTTATGTTCATGTTTCCACATTTTATGATATATTATGCAGTATACAGGTACAGATATCAGTCATGGGTTAGCTTGTGGTTCTTTCTTGGTCATAAGCACCGTGTAGCATTCCGATTCAGAAAATCAGGGTGTTACAACCTTATCCTACAACTCATGGGGTCTAGTTATGACCACGACAATGACCTAGGGAAACTTTGCTTGTTAGGCTACAAATAGCAGCACAAGACTCGTGATAAGTGTTAATGATTCATCACCTGAGTCGTTGCCTGGGTAGTGTTTAGTTTTACTTCAGAAATTTTATAGTCAAAACCTGGGGTATTATAATAATCTCCCTAAAATCCAAAGTCATAGTGATAAAATAAACTAATTGCATCTCATAGTCAAAATATACAACTAATAGTTCAAAAACTAACATAATCTATATCTGAGTATGAAATCAATGCACAAACTGAATAAGAGGAGGTAGTAGATAAACTATAGAAGCATAAATCGATCATTACCTCGAAAATACTCTAAGGACCACCTAAAATTAGGTATTGTTTTGTGCACTCACATCTGGATCTTCTCTGAAAGGGTGAAGTAGGGATGATTATGGTCCACTTGTACTCAGTAGGTAACATAGGCCAACTGAGTAAATTATAAAATAATAAAGTATAAAATAAAGTATATAAAATACACCCTATGGGCACGTCACCTTCAATTAGAAAATATCTAAAATTGTAACCCACACTATCTCCACTAAAAGTTCTAAATATATACATATACTAAATACAAGTATGAGAAGGAAACATAAATAGATAGACTTTAAATTAAACACACAAATACAACATAGAATATGCACAAAGTATGAAATATAAAGATGATAATGAGTATGCTATGATGATGTAATATGTTCGGGGTTATCACTCACCCTCCTTACACACCTAGTGAGTTGTGCTCTTAAGGTGTCATAACCAATACCATTCCAATTGTAATACAACAAACTTTCTTTAAGTCAAATCTAGACTCCGAAGTAGTTAGTTATGATTTCCTAAATGTTTAATGTTTAAAACAAATCAAATTTACCTAATTTTGACTTTTTATCATGTAGGAAATTGAATTAGCTTTCCAACGATACTAATTTTATCAAAATCTAGTATCGAAGTATAAAGTTATAGAAGTTTTACAGAGGAATATTGGAACTGCTCAGAAGCGACAGTCAGGCCAAAAGATCATCGAGCTAGCGATGGACCGTCACCCAAACCATCATAGGTGAGCAAGTAAGTCAATCTTATGGCTAAGGTGCGACGAATAGGTTGATGGACCATCGAGCTTGCGATGGAACATCGCCCAAGCCGTCGATACTAAGGCAGTAAGTCCCTATTTTGGTCCAAGTATGACGGTCAGGCCGACAGACCATCGAGCCAGCGATGGACCATCGCACAATCCGTTGTAGATCCCGTTCATCAATTTTAAGCCAATTTTAAAATGGTAATTGGATTTTTTTCTAGCATTTTTAACCTCTAATTATATCAGACCATAGATCATAACTTCATTATTCATTTATAACACCAAATTAGGGTTTCCCTCAAAGATCAAACCCCAAGAAAAAAAAACCATAGGGGCTTAATCCCAATTCAAGAACTGAAGCTTTACTCCAACAATCTTCAAGAAATCATCCACCCAGGTATGTCAAGTGTTCATTCATGGATTCCTTTTATCCATGAAGCCCAAAAATCTAATTTTAAATTATAAATTATGATATTTATGTTGTGGATTGATTATGATCATGCTGATGTTGTGTATGATACCCAAGTGGTTATCGTTAAATGTGTTTTTATTAATTTATGCTAGCATGTGGATTGAAATCTACTAAATTATGTTGATTTATGCAACCATGATGAATTAATTTAATGTCCATGCCTAAGCTTATAGTTATACATGTAAGGTGTTTGATAAAATGCCTAAGAGAATAGGAAATATGTCTTATGACTCAATTGTGACCAAAATGGTGAACCTATGCTTTACCTTTATTTTCAAAATGACTTTCATGTTATTGTTATGCATTAAAATTGTTTGATGGATCGTTCATGAGTCTAGACTATGAAATTATGATATGTTTATATGCTTTTCTATTCATATACCAAACCAGGATAATTGAAAGCCTCACAAATTCTCTAATGATTGTATTATGGATCGTTGATTATGGTCGTAAGTCCAGGAAGTATCATGTTATGTCAATTTCATGCTATCAAGTTCTGGGGGTACTTGTACCCGACAATTTAGTTGTTTACCAAGAGCCAGTGTCAGTTTCATGATAACCTCAATCAAGCCATGATCAGTAGAATTCAGTCAGCTACATGACTTAGGAAAACTCAGTAAATTTAGTATCAATCCAGTAATCTCAGTAATCTCAGTCAGTTATCAGATTTTAGTAATATCCCATCAGTAAAAAGAACTCAATGAACTCACTCCAGTTCAGTTCAATTAATCATGTTCAGTGTCTATTTAGATAGGGGTAGGATTCAGCACCGAGTGAGCCTAAGGAACGAAACTCACATGTTATTAGAGAGTGTGATTCTTAGAAGCAATCCTTGCAATCCAGAACTACATAGCTACTGTAGGTTGAGATATCCAAACTACTAGTTGAGGGTAGATGAGATAGCTTAACATTTTATATGAGGGTCCAACCATTCTTCTCAGAGCACCTATTAGATGAGGGATCACTCACAACTTTTCCTTACTAGTGGCATGGTATTTACACCCTTCCAATTGGGGTTACAGATTGGACTCCAACTCACCTATAATAGCTTATCAGGAGCATGTTGGTTAAAGGACTACTTTGTTTCAGTTGCATATCATAAGGAATTCGAACAACTGCCATCGCAACTCCCCATGCTGGTAGCCCAGATTATTTGAAAAAAAAAAAAGATGCGTCAGTCAGCTCAGTACGAAACTCAGCTAGTTCCATCAGAACCTAGACTGTTAGACACAGTCGCTCAGTTTCAGTTATATCTGTTATTAGAAATCCATATTATCAGTAGTTAGACTCA
>NW_025880052.1:0-2372 GCF_002878395.1 Capsicum annuum
ATAGTGCCATAAACATTACTGTTATAGAAGCAGTAAGGCAAGTATCACGAGGACCACAATAAGACAAAGTGCATCTGCGAAGTCAACCATGATAGCAATATACCAGACCCACGTTTACAAATTAGCATGAGTTATTATGGATATTCACAAGTTATATTATTGTGTATAAAGGACGACCAGTCAAGCATTTAAGCAGGTAAGGTTGTAGAATCTTTTCATGTTCTACCTTCAAAAAATTGAAAAGGCAACTCAATTTGAAAAACTTACCTACAGGAACCCATTTTATTAATTAACAAACTCTAGATTTTGACCGGGATCACTTCTTTCTACTCGAAATTCTTTACACATCGCTAATACGATCCCTTGAGCAGACCGCGCCGTACATCAACAAAGTACTAAGCAGTCAACAAAACATTAATCACCTTATCAACAACTTATCTAGCTATTAATGAATAAACGTGAAGCGAAAAATCAAAAAAATGTACTTCCTCACTAATCCAAATTTGCAGCAAAACACTCCTTCTAACATCAACAACCAATTTTACCATAACAATCAACTCCAATCAAATAACACAACAAACCAAAATGAACACACACACAACAACCTACCGAACTCAAACAGTAAAACAAAACAATATAAAAAAAAAGTGAAACGAAAAGAGGAATTTCGCACCTTGTGTGGTGCAGCGAAACTGGGGCTTTGATGTCTAGGATTTTCTCGCAACGAAACCAACTCTGGGAACTCGACTTTAGGCCAAAAAAGAAGAAATAGAACCTGTAATTTTCCAATTTTCCTTTACCAGAACCACCGCTCCGAACTCTATTTTTCTCTTTTTTTCTTATCTGTTTTTTTGATCTCTTTCCCTTCTCTTAAGACTCACTCTTTTTTTACTGATCTTCAACTTCAACCTCTGGCTTTTGAACCATATTTACATCGGTATTTATACCCGAAATTCGGACATGAAAGACCGGATTTAAACGTAAGAAAAGAGTTCCAACGGGCGAAACTCCCTATGAAGAAAATCCCCATTCGAAAACCAAACTTCACAGCCTTTAGACCTACATTTTGGTGATTTTCGAACTTCAAGATGCGGATTTGAAATCAAAAATAAGCTGTAACACCATTTGGAGACTGTCCTCCCCTGCTTCTTTCGATTTCATGGGTTGAATGGTGTACAATTGGGAGATTTTTGGTAGTAAAGCTGAGCGGCAGCAGGATATGAAGAATTAGGGTTCTCATGGTTTAGGGGTAGAGGAGATAGGTAGAGAAGAGAAGGGAGAAGGAAGGGGCGTTTGGTCGCTACTTTGGGAAAGATGATGGGGAGATATCGATGCTCCCTTCTGTGGAACAGCTGGGCTCATTTAATTCCTGAGAAGGGGACAGACATGTATTTGTTGACCCAATTGTGAAAAGATCGGACGGTTCTGAAATAATAATGACAATAAAAATGGTAAATAAGAGAATATGTATATACACTGATAAATGTATACACATGAGTCGTTAATAAAAGAAAAGACCATTTTTTTTGGACCCATTCAATTTTGATCAGACAAGTCGAATTCAAATATATATATAGAAAATATATATATATATATATATATATATATATATATATATATATATATATACACATAAACATTTGAAAATTCAGGACTCTTGGATTGGAAAGAAGAATTAACAGACTGGATTAATTTGCGCTAGTCGTGTGATTTTGGACTGATTTGATCTATTCAATCTTTTGATCGGACGATCTTAAAAGATTACCCTTTAAAAATAATAAAAGTATAAATGTATGTATATATGGATAAATATATGAAAAGTAAATTTTTAAAACAACTATTTTTCATCCGTTCGATATCTGATCGAACGATTCGAATTTCAAAAATATATATAAAAGGGCAAGTTATAATACGATTCGAATTTCAAAAATATATATAAAAGGGCAAGTTATAATATATATATATATATATATATATATATATATATATATAACAACATTTGAAAATTCGAGATCCCTCGGATTCAAAATAAATTGATAGATCGAGTCAAATTATATTCGTTAAGGCGGAATGACGAAGCGGGCATAGAAATTATACTGACTGAGGCTGATATTCGGGCTCTTGGATGAATTTCATAAAATAGGAGTTGGGTTCGGGTAAAATAAAATAAAATAAAAAAGTTGGATTATTGTTAGCCCGAATACTCTTTTTCTATTAAATTTATCGATGCTCCCTGATATTCTGAAAATTATTCAAAACTATTATTAGTTTAACGTATATAAACTGCAGACATAATTTGTACAAATATCCGATTTAATATTTTGCGACTTTCCTATTAATAAAATACGTATATATGTATATATATGTGTGTG
>NW_025880053.1:0-2505 GCF_002878395.1 Capsicum annuum
TTGAATTGTGTAAGGTGGATTTTCTAAAGTTCTAAGCTAATTAAGGGAGTAGTATTTAGTACCGAGTTGGGATTGATTCTGAGGTCTCATGCCCCAGAACTACGTGCCCAGTAGGTTCTTGATATACCCCAAGTGGGTTAAGATAGTGATCACTAAAGTTAAGGTTCTATCCGATGGCAAGGATAGAACAGTTCTCCCTAACGTGGGTAAGACATTTGACTCCATGTAGCTCACATGATTTATGTCGATTAGAAGAAACTCCCAAAGTAGTCCCCCACTCTATCTAGGATACAAGTATATGTATTTTGAAAGTTATGAGTCCAAGATTTCTAAGGCTCTCAAGTTGTCAAAATCCTTAAGTTTCCAAAGAAGTTCCTAGTTTTCATGAGATTAAAGTGTATGCTCTGAAAGATATTATTTTAAGACTTTATCAATCTTACAAGTTTGAGAATAAATAAAGAATACAGATTTAGAATGAAGTTCAATGACTCACATAATTTACATTACATGTTTTCTTATTCATGATTATGACGATTTTAATTCAAGCTATGTGAGTCATCTATACTAGCATGCATGTTTTCTATAAGGATTTATGATATTGATTATATAATCGCATACACCCGCATATACTTAGTACATTCTCAAAGCGTTGATCCACATATACGTCTATGTGCTATATTGTCTCATAATGTAGGTACAAGACTTAGTATGCACATTCAGATTCAGTCAGCTCGCAGCTTCCAGTCAGCAGGTGATGAATCCTTTTGATTCAACGGTTTGAGTCAGATAGACAGTTTGAGCAGTTCTTTATTTTCCTATTTCAGTTGTATTGAGTTGGGATAGTTGGGAGTCATGACCCAGCTATCTAAAGTCAGTACTAGTATAGGCTTCATAGACAGTCAGTAGAGTTAATGTATTCAATTTTAGTTTTATTTTGGTAAAAGAAGAGTTGTAACCTTGTAAAGTTCAGATTTGTATTGATCAAGTTCAGAAAAGTTTTATGTTCTTGCTGATTTTATATAGATTTAAGCATTTTATTCAGTTGCTTATGTGTTATGCCAGTAGAAGGGTTAGCTTGGGATCACTTGTGACCCTAAGCACCGTGTGACATCTCGGGACCCAATTTTGGGGCGTTACAAACTTGGTATTAGAGCACAGAGTTCAAGTGTCCTAGGGTGTCTGTGAAGCCGTGTCTAGTAGAGTCTTGTGGAATGATACGGAGACGTCTGTACTCTTCTTCGAGAGGCTACAAGGCACTTAGAAAATGTCTCCATTCTTTCAAGTCTCAAATCATGCTCTAGAAATGTTCTTTAAGAAACGTATACAGATTCTCATCTTACTCTATCCGAGTCATCTCTGTCTTATTTTTAAGGTATCAGAAACAATCAAGCTTAAATCTTTACTGATAGTGCTTCCTCAGACAGTCTCCACAGATAGTTATTGGATTGTAAGTAAGCTAAAAAGTATCCCATCAGTTCTTTTGAGTTTCGATGATTGAAGTGCTTTATTCATGATTCATAAAAGTCGTGCACTAAGCCTAAGTCAAATGTACTTCCAGATTCCTCCTTAGAACCTATAATGTAAAGCTATACTTCCCTCTCCATGTATTATTCTTGAGATAGCATGATTTGTAAGTTCCAGTTCCTCCCCAGATAACGCTCTCAGATTGGCTAGCAAGAAGCTTCAAAAGTCATACAAAGTGGCTTGAGAGTAGCATTCTAGTGTGTTATAAGTCTCTCAAGATCAGAGTTATGTCCTCACTCTTATGAGTCATACAAGTAAGATAGAATAAGATGTTTATTCTTAGATCATTGAATATTGTGTGTCAAGTTTCTATCTCTTGTAACCATGTTATCATTGTTTTGTTAACAAATCAAAGTCTAGTGAAGCTGTGTGAGGCCTATTTCAATTCATTAGCAACTTGTTATGCATCTTGTTATTTTTGTGTTTGTTGAAATTGGAGGTTTAGAGGTGTAGTGAGAAGAAAAGTGTTAAGGAAAATTCACTAACTATATGTATAACCGAATCTTGTGCATAGGATTGAGTTAGTAATGAGGTGATATAATAGGCTTGAATAGTGTATGCAAGAGCATAAGTTTACTTGATTCGTATTCAAGTTTGATGTTGTATGTATGATTCAGAAGTACACCCAAGGTGCTATGGGGCTGTATTTTTTTTAGGATTATTGCATGTTGTGGGGTCAGTAGTACCATTGAGATGTTAGGTGGAGAAAGACTAGTTAGATAATGAGTAATGTTCTTGATAGCTAAGTTAAGGAGTTATGATTGAATATGTTGAGCGTTTTTAAGAACGAATGTGATTCTCATGGTTTAGAAATATAAGTTTACAAGCGTGATATTGGTAGACTATGACAGAAGTTGTATGGTCCATCAAAGGTTTGGAGATACCCATGTTAAGCGTTAGAATCTAAGTTTGAAATTTCGAAGATTTAGCTAATAGGAATAAGAGTTGAAGCACTAGATGGTGTGCACTCCAACTATGGGG
>NW_025880053.1:2605-3433 GCF_002878395.1 Capsicum annuum
TCATGGTTTAGAAATATAAGTTTACAAGCGTGATATTGGTAGACTATGACAGAAGTTGTATGGTCCATCAAAGGTTTGGAGATACCCATGTTAAGCGTTAGAATCTAAGTTTGAAATTTCGAAGATTTAGCTAATAGGAATAAGAGTTGAAGCACTAGATGGTGTGCACTCCAACTATGGGGATGCTCATGCAGATTCAAAGTTAGTAAGTGTTCAAGTATTATATGCTGACTTTTGGGGCTATAGAAAGATAGGGTGTAGCTCAGAAGTGAGTATTAGAAATTGGTTTTATGCTTTTAGGTGTAGTCATTCGGGTTAAGTTCTTTTGTTCATGTGCGTTGCTATATCCCAGACTCTAGAGTAAAGTGATTGTAGTTAGACTAGAGTTTATATAGTGGTTCACAGCCTTAGAGTGATGGCTTACATCTAAGGGGGAGATGATAGAACAAGTAACCAAGTCTAGCCTTCAGATTCTAGTAGATGTACCAGTAAGTTGTAGAATAGTTGTGAGAAAGATTAATGCTTAACCCAATCTTCTTTCAGTATTTTCAGTTGTCCCAATACCTACTCATGCCTTACGTTCAGTTCCATGATCTTAATTCATGTTCATGCATATGATGGAGAATTATGTACTCTCCTAGTTCCCAAAAATAAGGAGTTCCAGTTCTTTCAACAGTTGGAATCACATTCCATAAGTTATGAATTCCAAATTTAGGTCATGCAGCTCATGACTCATGTACTTAAGCTTTACAGTATGTTCAGTCCAAGTACTCAAGCAATACTTTTAATGATCAGCAAAATTTGGATTTATATCTTGCATGTCCTTAG
>NW_025880054.1:0-2637 GCF_002878395.1 Capsicum annuum
AATCAATGCATTCAAATTTCATCTTATTCAATTGCATATCGTATTTTGTAGAGTATCGTCATACCCGACTTGCAAGTCGTCAATATCACATCCACATATGCATAATCATGTAAAACCAAGGTGCTTCATCATTTACAAGTGGTGAACAATATTTATTTCAAATTCATGCTCTCTTTTGTTGATCACAATATAATATGGAGTATCGAAATATTATCATGGGAATTTGAAAACAATTTATCATTTATATTTATCAAACTTCCATGGAAAGCTCAAATCACATATGCATTGTTTCAACCATTGAAGTATACAGGCAAACAATTCCCATGACATAAGGAAAACAACTTAGAAATCATATTGAAAGCAAGATATTAGCATTTGATTGAAAATCTCCATTCAAAAGCATGCATGTTCATAAAGACTACACCCATGAGATTTTTGGATAACCCCACGTACCTCTATTTCCAAGGATAATATATGTTTCTTGAAGCTTGCAGATTGGTGATTCCAAATATGTAATTATCTTTGAAAACCTACGGTCAAATCTTGAACTATTTGGGTTTTTATTTTGAAACCCTAAGGAGAATCTTGATCTCTTTTGATGAAAGAATATGTATTTTGGGGTCCTTGGAATTAAATCTCATGTTTTAGGGATAAGTAAGGGTGGAAAAGGACCACTTTGTCCTTAACACAGAGTGTTTAATTCACCAGAATTCTTACATAGGCGTCCCCCATCCCATCGCCTATCTTCACATAGACGCTGCCTAGGCTATCACCTATGTTCACATAGGCACCGCCTAGGCTATCGCCTATGCTTACATAGGTGCCGCCTAGGCTATCGCCTATGCTTTCCAGTAGTCATGGGCGATTGATTAGGCGTCGCTTATCACTTTGAAAGGTCATAACTTCTTGCTCGGGTGTCGGATTTTAGGCAAATTGGTATCGTTGGAAAGCTAACTCGAATACCTATCATTTGACACATAGTAGGCTTCCTAATTCAACATACACAGAGATTTATGGTCGATGGAAACTGACATATTTTACAATGTCTACTAAAACTTAGTCGATCGAAATAGTTCCAACTCGTCCTTGAGTTGAAGGACCTCTATGGTCTAAATTCAAGCTAGAGCGGATTCACATGCTATGCAATAATTAACATGCCGTATTGGCATAGGATTTTTATGTCTTCGGGATTAGCAATGCATCAAAATCATGGTTTTTATTCTAGCCCAAAATGCGGGGCGTTACATTATCCCCCGCTTAGGATCATTCGTCCCCGAATGATGATGATGGACACAGACAGACACGATTTCAAGCATAATAACGGACTAGGAAATATAAGATAGGAATAGTACCTTCTGTCTCCTCCTCCATCGAAGAAAATAAATTGGGGTATCTAATTCTCATGTCATCTTCAAACTCCCAAGTTGCTTCTTCGACTTTCTAATTCCTCCACAGTACCTTTACTGAGGCTATATCTTTGCTCCAAAGCTTTCAAACTTGGCGATCTAAAATTTTAACGGCCTCTTCTTCGTAAGACAAGGAGTCTATCACTTTGATACCCTCTACTGGCAATACCATAGAATGATCTCCAATGCATTTCTTCAACATGGATACATGGAATACCGAATAAAAGGAACCCAAACTTGCAGGCAATCCTAATTCATATGCAACTGCACCAATCATCTTCAAAATCTGATATGGCCCTACATAACGAGGGCGTAATTTACCCCTTTTTCCAAACCGCATAACTCCTTTCATAGGAGAAACCTTGAGAAACACCCAATCACCAATTTCAAACTCTAGTTCTCTTCTCTGAACATCGGCATAGGACTTCTGATGACTTTGAGCAGTCTTGAGCCGTTCTCTAATAATCTTCACTTTCTCCATCGCCTGATAAACAAGATCAGGCCCATACAACTGAGTCTCACCCACTTCATACCATCCTATCGGAGACCTAGACCTCCTCCCATACAAAGCCTCAAAAGGAGCCATCTTGATACTGGCATGGTAGCTATTATTGTAAGCGAATTCAACCAGTGGCAGGTGATCTACCCAACTACCTTTGAAATCAATGATGCATGCCCTCAACATATCTTCGAGGGTCTGAATAGTACGCTTAGATTGCCCATCCGTCTGAGGGTGGAAAGCTGTGCTCAAATTCACTTGTGTGCCTAAACCCTTCTAAAAAGATCTCCAAAACTAAGATGAAAACTGCGTACCTCTATCGGATATAATGGACACTGGTGTCCCATGCAATCGAACTATCTCCTCAATGTAAATCTTAGCATAAACCTCTCCCGAATAATTAGTCCTCACAGACAAAAAGTGGGCTGACTTGGTCAACCGATCTACAATCACCCATTTAGAATCATACTGGTTTCGGGATCTCGGAAGTCCTATAATAAAGTCCATGTTTATCATCTCCCACTTCCATAAAGGCAGGGCTATCTCTTGGGAAGTACCACCCGGCCTCATGTGTTCTACCTTCACTTGTTGATAGTTCAAACACTTGGACACAAAATCATCTACATCACGTTTCATGTTATTCCACTAATACAAGGTTTTCAGATCATGGTACATCTTAGTAGATCCTGGGTGAATGACATACCTCGAAGTATGCGCCTCATTAAGGATTCT
>NW_025880054.1:2737-7250 GCF_002878395.1 Capsicum annuum
GGATCTCGAAAGTCCCATAATAAAGTCCATGTTTATCATCTCCCACTTCCATAAAGGCAGGGCTATCTCTTGGGAAGTACCACCCGGCCTCATGTGTTCTACCTTCACTTGTTGATAGTTCAAACACTTGGACACAAAATCATCTACATCACGTTTCATGTTATTCCACTAATACAAGGTTTTCAGATCATGGTACATCTTAGTAGATCCTGGGTGAATGACATACCTCGAAGTATGCGCCTCATTAAGGATTCTTTCCCGTAGACCATCGACATTCGGAACACACAACCTACCCTGAAATCTCAGAATATCATCGCCACCAATTTCAAACGACATAACCTTTTGTTGACCCACATCTTTCTTGATTTGCATCAAGATGGGATCTTCAACCTGCTTCTCCTTAACTTCAGCACAAAGAGATGACTTAGCTAACTCATGAACAATCACCCCTCCATCTTCGAAATCTAAGACTTGCACTCTCAGATTTGCAAGGCGGTGAATATCCTTCACCATCTCTTTCTTTCCTTCTTCTACATGGGAAAGGCTGCCCATAGACAACCTGCTGAGGGCGTCGGATACAACATTTGCCTTGCTCGGATGGTAATGCAGACTCATATCATAGTCTTTTAAAAGCTCCATCCAACGCCTCTACCTGAGGTTCAATTCTTTTTGTGAGAAAATATACTGTAGACTCTTATGGTCAATATAAATATCAACATGCACTCCATAGAGATAGTGCCTCCAGATTCTAAGTGCAAACACCACAGTTGCTAACTCCAAGTCATGAGTGGGGTAATTGCACTCATGCACCTTTAACTGCCTAGATGCATAAGCTATCACCTTACCACGCTGCATCAATACACAGCCAAGTCCCACACGGGATGCATCACAATAAATCACAAAATCCTCTACACCCTCGGGAAGGGTCAAAACAGGAGCAGTAGTCAGCTTGTCCTTCAATTTCTCAAAACTATTTTTACACAAGTCAGACCATACAAACTTCATCTTTTTCTGAGTAAGTTTAGTAAGCGGAGCAGCTATGGAATAAAAACTCTCTACGAACCTTTTGTAATACCCCGCCAAACCCAAGAAGCTTCGAATATCGGTTGGAGTCATGGGTCTGGGCCATTTTCTCATAAATCAACTTTTTGGGGATCCACTCTTATCCCATCACTGGACACAATATGCCCCAGAAAGGCAATAGCGTCTAACCAGAATTCACACTTAGAAAATTTGGCATACAGCTGATGATCCTTAAGGGTCTAAAGGATAATTCAGAGGTGATTGGCGTGATCCTCTTTACTCTTAGAATAGATCAGAATATCATCAATAAATACAATGATGAACAAGTCAAGAAACTGACGGAACACTCTATTCATAAGATACATAAAGGCTGCAGGGGCGTTAGTCAACCCGAAGGACATAACTAGAAATTCATAGTGACCATATCGGGTTCGGAAGGCTGTCTTGGGTATGTCTGAATCCCTGACTTTCAACTGATGATAACCCGAACGAAGGTCTATTTTTGAAAACCACTTGGCACCCTGAAGCTGGTCAAAAAGGTCGTCAATCCTAGGAAGAGGATATTTATTTTTAATTGTGACCTTATTCCACTGATGGTAGTCTATGCATATCCGAAGGGTCCCATCCTTCTTTCGCACGAAGAGCATAGGTGCACCCCATGGGGAAACACTAGGACGAATAAAACCTTTGTCTAGGAGGTCTGCAAGTTGTTCCTTTAACTCCTTTAGTTCCACAGGAGCCATTCTATATGGCGGAATAGAAATAGGACGAGTGTCTGGCAACACATCAATACCGAAATCTATCTCCCTATCAGTGGGTATCCCTGGGAAATCTTTGGGAAAGACTTCTGGGAATTCATTCTCTACAGGGACTGACTACAGTGGAAGGTTTCCAACTTTTGAATCTTTTACTCGGATTAAATGATACATACAACCTTTGGAGATAAGCTTTCGGGCTCTAAGTAAGAGATAAAGTGACCTCTAGGTTCCACAGAATTCCCTGCCCATATAACTGGTGTCTTATTTGGAAAAAAAAAAGTGACCTTTCGGGTTCTGCAATCAAGGGTGGCATAACACGAATGGAGCTAGTCCATCCCGAGGATGGCATCAAAATCTATCATATCCAGTTCTATAAGGTCTGCCATAGTTTTCCTACTGCGAATAGACATGACACAATTTCTACACACCCTTCTAGCAACAACAAAATCACCTACTGAAGTAGAAACAGAGAAGGGTTTTACAATAACTTTGGACTCAAACCCGAAACAAACAGCCACATAAGGGGTCACATAGGAAAAAGTAGACCTAGGATCAAGTAATACATAAACATCATGAGAAAAGATTTATAACATACCGGTGACAACATCTGGTGAAGTTTCCGCCTCCTGGCAGTTAGTCAAAGAATATAACCGGTTGCGACCGCTTTCGGTAGCTGAAGGGGCACCCTTAGGAAAATGAGCTGTAGAGGAGTCTTGGGACTTAGCCCCCCCCCCCCCCTCGCCCCGCATTTACTCCAGCAGATGGCCAATCTCTCTGAAGGTGACCCACTTTACCACAAGTATAGCAGTTTCTCCCATCAAACCATCACTTCCCTAGATGATTCCTTCCATAAACCTCACACTGCGGATGAATACGCCGCTGCTGGGCCACACTGCCCTGAGACTGTGTACCTAGAGCTTTGGACCCATGAGGAGTCTGAAAACTCTAAGTTTGTCTGTCTGTCGGTGGTCTGGGTACTGGGGCGCTGGCTGCTGACTGTGCATTATCCCAAAACTTCTTCTTCTTCGACCACTTATTACCCCAGTTACCACTCTGCGGCTGACTCTGGTGCTGATCCACAGATCTAGCTCTTTTAGCCTGTCTGTCTTTCTCTTTAGATTCAGCAATCTTTTTTTTCTTCTCTTCCACTTGATGCATATGAACGGTTAGTCTAGCAAAGTATAACTCCTTATTCAACATAGCCCCCTAGCACTCAAGTACCAGGTCATCAGTAAGGCCAGATACAAATTTCCTCATCCGGGCCCTCATATTACTAGTCAACTCTGGTGCATAGCGGGCTAGTTTATTAAACTTCAAAGTGTACTCCTGGATACTCATACTGCCCTGCTTCAGATTCATAAACGCTTCCGCTTTGGCCTCCCTCAACTCTAGAGGAAATAATCGTTCAAGGAAAGCTTCCACAAATTTGTCCCAAACTGTAGGCTCATCACTTTTACCTTTTTCATCTTTCCAGTAGGCATACCACTGATTTGTAACGTCCTTGAGCTGATAGGTTGCTAGCTCTACCCCTTCAACCTCGTCCACATGCTTTACTTAAAGATTTTTTCCATCTCATCCACGAACTCCTGTGGATCTTCCTCCACCTTGGTGCAAGTGAACTTAGGTGGGTTCATCTTCATGAAATGTCCGACTCTAGTAGCCTCAGATGTAACAGATGTAGGCCCAACATCTTCTGATCGTTGAGCCTAGTTAGCTACCAACTGTCTCAGTATATGAATAGACTGTCTGAATTCTGCATTTGAAATATCTCCCTGAGCAGTTGGGTGATGGTTGGCATTAGTCTGCGGAGCCCGAGGTGGACTGGTCAGGACTGGAGGGACTCTTGAAGAAGGGATAAATTCTGGAGTGTAAGACCTATTATGGGTCCATATCCCATGGGTGGGACGGACCTCATCTTCCTGAGCATTCTAGTCGATGATACGATGTGGAGGCATAACTATGTTTCTGAAACACAAGTGATCATTGATTAAGGGATAGTTCAGACTCTGAAGCACGAATTAAATCACAAAGAAGTAAAATATTTCCTAAACGCCTAGACGTCTCCTGCTTATAAGTGTGGTGCGCTACACACCCATAAACAAGACTCTACTCGACGCGATTTTGCAGATGCCCTGGGATCGCGAACCACGCTTTGATACCAAGTTTGTCACGACCCAAACCAGGGCCTGGCCGTAACGAGCATTTCAAACCATAGAGGCCTGAAACACCCCTATCTGTCTGATAATCATGCACATAATTCATAAGATCAAAGTAATGCAAAAGAAACACAATATAACAGAAACATGGTCAAGAATCATATGAAAACGAAAATGAAGAATAGTGTCCCACAATCTAAATCAACATCTCTAAAACCATTTGAGAAATCTCTACTACATGACTGAAATAATGTCTATCTGAAAATTGGGACAAGGCCCCCAGTAGAACCAAAAACTGAATATAAGATAAAAAGGACTGCAGGACATAAGACCTTCCGAAACATAAAAGGCTTACCACTTGTCTCTACAGCTCTGTCTGAAAGTTCTACTGAATCTCTTGACCCCTAGACTGGGCCTCAGAACCTGAGAGGTTGGAGAGGGGAGAGGGTCAACACAAAAGTACTAGCATGTAGAGATATCAAAGCAAAACATAATATTTTTACAAAATATAGTTGAGAGCCATTATAAAGCAATTTTGTACCAAATCATTTGAAAACACATGGGTGTAATGCAATA
>NW_025880055.1:0-16518 GCF_002878395.1 Capsicum annuum
GGTCACACTCCTAGGGTATTGTATGTAGTGATTCTTTTCTGATTTAACGCCATAATACATAAACGTG
Source organism: Capsicum annuum (assembly GCF_002878395.1). Classification (NCBI taxonomy): domain Eukaryota; kingdom Viridiplantae; phylum Streptophyta; class Magnoliopsida; order Solanales; family Solanaceae; genus Capsicum; species Capsicum annuum. The sequence goes on from NW_025880055.1 coordinate 68, forward strand.
TCATGAAACTCGGCCTCTCCTTGCATCTATGCTCTTTAACTTTGGGTGTACATAAATAAATACTTAAATTTATATAAAATTGAATATTTAAACACACACGTATTATATGACGTCTCATGCAAATTGCCGAGTAGGATGTCCAAGGGCAGACCTATATGCATCTTTTCGGTGCTCCGATACCCATTAAATTCAATGTAGACTAGGTATAATTATATAAAACAAAGTATAAAAATTGCTATAAGCTACAAAAAAATACCCAAGAAATAAAAAAGATAGATGGGTGTTTTGATTTTCAAGCGGAGCCTTTAAGTTTTGGGAGTTTTGGGCGTCAATATGTATGTTTGAACCTCATTAGCACCCATGACCCCTAAATTTTGACTTCGCCATTGAGGATGTTAGGTAGGACTCATTTATGTGTTTGTTCAATTTTATTAAAGTTTAAATGCCTACTTATGCACACTTAGGGTGTGTTTGGTATGAAGGAAAATATTTTCCAGAAAATATTTTTCAGTTTTCTTATGTTTTGTTGGCTTATATGTTTTGGAAAATGTTTTTCAAACCAATTTATTTTTCTTAAATCTAAGGAAAATGACTTCCCTTCAAAAAGTAAGAAAAACATTTTTCAAAACTCTCTTTCAACTTCACTTTAAAGTTGAAATATTCATACAATTCTCAAAATCATCTACCCTGCCCCCAATACCCTATCACCCCTACCCCACCCCTACCCCTACCCCTACCCCACCCCAAAATTCAATTGTCTTTAAAAGTATTTTAAATTTTTTTCTTAGTCCATCCTCTACCCCCACCCCAACCCTACCCCTACCTGCCCCCCTTTCAAAAATAATATCTATATTTTATTAAAAAATTCAAACTTTTCTCTTACCCCACACCCCTAACCTCCCTCCCTCTCCAACCTAAAAAAACAATTAAGTTTATTTTTAAATTTTTTTTAATTTTTTTCTTCCCCCTCCCCTCTCACTCCTCTACCTTGACCCCCAGCTCCTACTAACCCCTCCTCCCCTCGCCAATTTTAATTTTTTTTAAAAAAAATTCAAAACTTTTTTTATCCCAACCCTACTACCTCTTTTGATACCCCCACCCACTCGCTTACCAACCTCCTTTCCCAAAAAAAGATTTAATTTTTGTAATTTACTTTTTAAAAAAGGATTCTAAAATTTATTTTTATGTTTTAGCTAAACACTAAAATGTATTTTTTTTAAAAGATTTTTTCATTCAGTAACTAGAGAAAATTGAAGGAAAGATGTCTTTTAAGTCTTGAATGAAGGATTGGTGACATTGACCAACTTAAAGGGTCAAACATCATTAGGAAACTTGATTAAGTTAATTGTGGACTTGATTAATATTTTCAAAACTTTCTAATCTTTTCAAAAATACAAATCAACCCAACTCATACCCCTCTTCAATCCAAATCAACCATTCTCTCTCTCCAGCTTCTCTCAACTCTTTCCCATCCAACAGTTCTGCAAAATTTTTTCCTTCAACCTCTGAGGACAAATAGTCGAGCAAGTTTCTTTTCTACTTTCAACCGTCAATCGACGTGAAGACTTCTTCGGTGACAACAACTTCGAGTTCTTCTTCGGCCCATTTCCTTTTTCACAGGTAAGAAATTATGAAGAAACAAAGGAACTTGAGTCAACTACTCTTCTAGTATTAAAATATGGACTAAATAAAATCCTAATTTCTGGCATTTATTTTTCTTGTTGTCATACTATTGATTCGAATTTGTTAGTATTTTTTGTCACAATTGATGTTCTTAAGTGTGTGTGTGTGTGATGTGTTGGTGTTGCTGGGTTGATTTGTTGTTTGTCTTGGTAAAAATGGTATTGCAACAGATGAAATATCTGATGTAACAGATAAAACATATGATGCAATAGATGAAAATCTGATGCAACAGATAAAAATCTGATGCAACTATGAAAATCTGATGCAACAGGTGAACAATCTAACAAATCATTCGTCTGTTGTGAAAGATGACTCTTCTGTTTGGAAGAAATCTGAACAATATTGATCCAACAGATAACTGAATAGTGACCTGTTTTTATTCTTTCCAACGGTTTACTCTTTATTTTGCAATAGATTAGGACTATTTTTATTCTTTCCAACGGTTTACTCATCCGTTGCAACAAGTCGGTTATATGTTGCAACAGATAAAATACCTGGTACAACATATTAGTGATCTGTTTTTATAGTTTTCAAAGGATTACTTATCTGTTCCAATGGGTCAGTTATATGTTGCATCAGATAAAATACCAGGTGCAACAGATTAGTGCTATTTTTATGGTTCCCACGGATTACTCATCCTTTGCAACAGGTCGGTCACATGTTGCAACAGATAACATACCTGGTGCAATAAATTATTTGTCTGTTGAAACTATTATATTACTGTTATCCATTAATCAATTATAATCTATGTTATGTTCCTGTTAATCTAAGATAACATGGCTCCCAAAAGAAAAAAAATTGAATGAAGTCCAAGTAAAGGAACAAGTGCAGCAACTCAGCTATATCCACCACTCTATGAGCTTGCTTTACAAGTGTTATCTCAATTAGGAGCAGAAGATAATGAACACGGGGAGGAGGAATCTTTCAAAAGAGATGATCCAAATGCTAATAGCCCTTCCGCCAAATAGTTGGTCAAAACCTTCAGTATTGATCGTTATCCTATGAGAATGCAGTGCGATGGTTCCACATATTTAATGGGTGATCTCGTCGTTAAGTCAGTCATGGAAAAATCTTTCGAAGCCTTCAGAAAAATACTTCGAGAACAAAAATTGGATTCTTATTTCAGGAAAAGCTGCTTTGGGCAATATCTTGATTTGCCGGAGGACAACAATGCTCGTTTCCAGATGAAAATGGTATATGATCTTCTCAAGCGCAGGTTTATGTATGAAAACAAAGATAAGATGGATGAGGTGTGGATAAATTACTGTGCCATGCCTGTTTGTTTTGGTTGGAAGGAGTTTGTCATAGTTACTGGACTAAAATATTATCCTCCTTCTCCTTCTCAAGTTATACCTACTCTGACCCAAAAAAAAGCACCCCATATGCCCAAAAAAGGAAAAGGCAAGTCGAGTGGTCGTGATGACCTGATGTCTATTGTTGGTCCAAGCTTCAAAATTAAAAATTTGATAGAAGCGTTAAAAGGTAAAGGACTTTTAAATAAGCACAAGAAATCATTGTGCTTGGTTTGGTTTGTACATAATGTTCTTTGGGCGAGAGACGTTAACAACAATATAATCCTCGGTTTAATAAATCTCTCTGAGGATCTTAAGGCATCTAACAGCTATTCTTGGGGTTATGAAAGCTTCAAAATGACTGTCAAATATTTGTTGACTCCGTTAATGCCAAAAACAGTCAACTTATATGGCTATTCATGGGTCTTCATGGTAAATATTTCTTTTATCATGATATATTTCATCATTTTTTTATTCAATAATGCTTTTGAATTATTGGCATTATGTTATAGGCTTGGGTATTTGAAGTCATTCCTTATTTAAGACAACAAGTGAACTACCAGGAAGAAGTTTCCTGTCCAAGAATTCTGAGATGGTTGTCAGCCAAAACTGATAAAAATACAAAATTTCTTGATCTTTTCAATCCCACCAAGGAAGTAGTAAGTCCAATTATAATCAAGTTTTTGTTTTAATTAATGATTAAATGATTTCATCATCATTCTTAATATATGAATCGATTTATTTTAGATTGTCCATCTGTGGCTTGTTCCAATCAATCGAGAGTTTAAGATGCTATTTTTCTTACTTTACGGTCTGTGCAAACTTTATCAGACCCTAAGGTCGTTGATGGAATAAAAATAGAATTATTTGGAGTAACAACCATCATAAGAAAAATAATTTTAGAGGGTGGCGCTAATAATGCTCCTCTTACAGTTTTTGAAACAACAAGCCATTATGATTATGATCATAATGGTTGTACAGATTTTTCTTCAGATTTTGCCACATCTAGCGAAGGTTCTTCATGCAAATGTCAAGACTACAAAGTGAAAAACGATGGAGTGATTAATGCTATTAATGCACTAACAGCTTCTGTAAAGGAAATAATATCTAAGACAGGTGTCATTCCATCAAAGAGGATTTCATATCCAGACACTCCACTAGAGATCAAGGTGGCTAAGAAGAGAAGGAAAGACACTTCCACGGCATCATCAATCATAAAAAAAAGCAAGATTGCAATGCCTCTATCTTTGTCTTGAACCGATGTTCAGTGTGCAAGGGCCACAGAAGAGTAGCATGAGCTGAAGAAGATAAATGTACATCATCTGTTCCAAAAAACAAACATGCACATATCTGTTTCAACAGATGATATATTTGCTGAAAATTATCAAACAGATATATACATCTGTTGCAACTGTTGTCTAACCTGTTGCATCAGATTCATTATCTGTTTCAATAGATGAGTCTTATGTTGCAACAGATGGGTCATCTATTAGAAATTATCATACTGCTCTAATTTACCTGTTCGAATTTGTCCCAACAGATAATCCATCTGATGCAACATAAGACTCATCTGTTTCAATAAATGGAAAATCTATTGTATATCTCTACTTAGCATTGAAAATTTTGGCTTTCCAAGTGGATGTCACAGCTACTGCCGAAGAGCATAATATCACAGTTGATAATCCATCAACTGCTTCCAAAGATAAAAAAAAATGGAGCCTGTCAGTTTTGAAGAACAGAAGAATTACTCGTTTGAAGGGTTTAACATCTCGGACGAGGCTCCAAAAAAACTAACACAATTGATCAACGACTATTCATAATGGATTGCCGATGGGCTGTTAAAGTATCATGTCGGCAGATAAATAAATTAATTTTATAGATATTGGTTTATACATTTTTTGTTGTAAGAACCTGACATTAACACATATAAATCATCATGTAGAAAATAAAATGACGAGCGCTACAAAGTGAACGAATCGAGTCTTGGTTTTGATATGTTTGAATTTGTTGTTGCACATTTCGGAATGAAGAATTGGTTCTATTTGATGTCATAGCCCCAAACTTGCTGGAATGATGAGGTATAAATGTCATACATATTACTATTAATTAATAATTTATTTAATTGCATCTGCGTCTTGATTTTTTCATCACGTAATCCAAAATATTTGATAATATATACAGTACATCGATGTCATTTTTTACTATCTCCAAAAGAAGGCCAAGTTGCAAACACAAGAACAATATAGATACACAACAGACAATTGTTTGTACAAAGTTTACATCAATAATGCCTACGATAGGTATTGTCAACAGCAACCGGAATTTTCCCAAAATGAGAAATGCTTAATCAACATCATCAAAGGTTTTAGCATTTCGGCTGGCTTACCTTGGTATTTGATCGATGAAGTGTACATCCCAATCAATTGTGGTGATGAATTCTATTGGGTGTTGGCTATCGTCGTTCTAAAAAAAGGCGCATTCGAGTTTATGACTCGATGTCGCGAAGGATACGTTCCGGGCCATTGTCTGAGATACAAAAGCTGGCCAAAATATTGCCTACTTACCTTGATATGAGTGACTTTTTGGACTAAAAGGTTCATACTAATTGGTCGACGATTGAAGCATATAGGGATAAAATGGCTAATCCATTTGATGTACAATATGTTGACGGAATTGCTCAACTAGCCATTGATAGCCTGTAAGTTTAAGTGTCATGATTTAGTTTCATTTCACAAATTTCACAATGCTTGCATGAACTGCAAGATATGGATTATCTATTTTTTATAACGCAGAGATTGCAGTACTTTTGTTGCCGCCTATGCCGAGTATTTGAGCGATGGATTACAAGTACCAAATGATGGACTTGATTCCGGATTACTCCGCAAAATATATGTTGCTCTTTTATGAAAATATGGAGAAACAAAAGCTCAGAAGCCGTATGCAACCGACATTAAACATCCACGACGACCAAAGCCGAATTCCATAGCACCGGATGGAGAACAACTTGTCCATATTGATTAGATCTTTATAGCTTGAGTTCATCAATGTAATAACCTATCCTCTTTAGTTTAACTTGTTGATTTATTTGTAGAGTAGATCGTTTGTACCCATAATGATTTTTTTTACATTTCATTTATTTGTTGAGTTATTTCATGTAATTTCTGAAGGCTTCGATTTATTTTATTTTGTCTATGAATACAATTAATCCTTAGTTTTGAACATGTTAATTTAAGGAATACTAGATTCAAATATCGCAATAGATAATACATCTGTTGTAACAGAAGGCATATCATATCAGACAGATTTAAACATATGTTGCAATATGAGGTGCAACACGTAGGTCATCTGCTGGAAATTATATAATAGGTCTTCCTATTTTTTTTATTTGCTCCAATAGATTATCGATCAGTTGTAACAGATAAGTTATATGTTGCAACAGATCATATATCTGCTGCGATAGACAGACTGGGAACTCTGCATAACGCAATAGATGACCAACCTATTCCAACAGATAATCAATCTGTCACAATAGGTACTATATCTATTATGAAAAATATAAAATTTGTTGCATTATAAAAATTCAACTTGGCCAGACATAAAAATTATTGCCACTACATGTAAAGTGAATTGGCTTGAAATAAAAATTTGTTATCATGTTCGTCTCTGTCTTTGTACATGTTCTTTTTTATACACGGGCTCTAACCATTTAGTTAGTACCCCATTTGCCCAGACCCATTGCATCTTTCTTACAATGGTGTCGCACACATCGATCATTTGTGTGTCGGTCAGTAAACACTCGATGTATGCAAGCGAGTATGGCCCGCACGCTGCACTGGTTGTATTTATTTGGAGATGGATATTCTTATTTAGACCTTCAAAATCCCATGATTCCTTCACCAAGACTTCAACCGGCAAATGATCCATCAGTTTACCTACGTCAACAACTTGGGCAACAACTTCAAGAGTGGTTGCATGTGGGTTAAAAATGTCTTCTTGCTGAAGACAGGTAAGTTGCAGTCATAAACCTTAATCTTTCCCTTGTATAGTAGTATCTCAATAGTGAGAAAATATGTGACATCCACGTTCATGACTGCAAGGATTCTCTTTGCCTTGGTCCAACTCTTGCCGTGTGGATATGACCTCTTCTCTCTAACATATTTAATCATTTCTTCATCCCATTGGAACATAGAAACTAACTGATCAAATACCAAGCCACTGGAATCAGCTATCTTACAGATTTTAGCTTACCTATCCTTGAAATTATTGTAGAAGTTGAGGTCCATTATCCTATCGACAGCATCATAAGCATCCAAGTAGGCTAATTGCCTGCCCCTCATAAGGCAGAGAATTTCATCAACATACTGTGGTATAAGAAGACAATTTTTAAATATGTTAGTAATTGTAAAGAATAAAAACATATTTCAAAGAATCTGATACAGAGGGTTCTCTGAATCAGTTCATAGATTACCTAGCCAACGCAACTTATGCAACAGATGTGTATTACGTTGCAACAGAATACCAAGTTTTTGCAACAGATTACATATATGTTACGTAGATTCTTCTTCATGGAGTAGATTGGAAGGGTAGGTTAGTAAAAGTAAACTTAACTTGTCCTCGTACCACACGCACATATTCGTCATATCCAAGAAGTCTTTTACAGCAAATGAATGCATGGTGTATTCTTTTTGAACCTTCATCATGGTGAATTCTTCCAGTTTCTTCTTCTTCTCCTTGCCAAGCACCACGAATATGTCCACCTTCTTCAGCGGGCCCTGAACTTCAACAACTATTGGAGCGGGGGAAGTTGCAATTTTTGTTGATTTCAGAATGGAGAGAATTTATCTAATTTTTCTTCTCTTCCTTCTAACCTCTACTGTAGGAGTGCATGGCTCCCTCACCTCGCTGGATAGTATGACACCCCTCTTGGATTTCAAATCCTCGACAGCTTCAGTAATAGCCTCTAGCTTTTCAAGGAGTTTATTTTCTTTTTCCTTGCACACTTTGTATTTGCAATGATAATATAAGGGTGAGAAGGGGTGAGAGGGACCACTATAAGGGTGGGAGGGACTATTTTAAGGGTGAGAGGGAGGACCTGTGCAAGGGGTGTTTTCAAACATATTTATTTTTTACTAAGCACCAACATGCTCATAATCACGACTGGCAGCAGAAACAGCAGCAGGATGGCTGCCACCATCACAAACAACTCCACCAGCAACACCTCTAGAAGAAGTACCCAGATCTGTTGCAGTTTGAGGTTGGTCGTGAAGAGCTTCAATATTAGGCTGACCTTACCTAACTGCTCTTTTTATGGATGTTGCTCTATCCAATTCCTTCTTTATTAACTCCACCGTTGGGACTTCTTTTATATCAACGAAACCCAGAGTAAGAAAAGAAGTCATCCCCAGCTCATCAATGGTAGGCATGATTCAAGGATGCACAACCTATAAAAAAAGACAGGAGGAATTTAAATCATATAATAATAATTTGCAGTCAGTTGGGTTACATGGGGCTCAGGTTATGTTAACACAGCTAAGTTATACAACAGACGGTCTAGCTACCTCTAGCTACCACAACAGTTGATTTGTATGTTAAAATAGATTGATAATATGTTACATCAGATTACCCATCTGTTGCATAATTTGTAATAGATGGGTAATCTGTTGAGTAGGGTTCAGAGACCAGAGAAACATATGGTTAATCTATTGCAAAATATGGATCGTCTGTCGCAACAGATTACCCATTTGTTGCACCAGTTGTAGTTGACGGGTAATCTGTTGCAACAGACGACCCATCTGTCGCAATAGATGGAACATCTGTTTCAATATCTTTCTTTGATGCAAATTATTTTAGTTGAAGAAGACGTACTGCATCATTCAGAGGGTTAAAGAGATTAGCCTCGTTAATATTTTTTTTGCTGCTCTCTACTGCAGCCAACCACCTAAGGATCCTTGGATGAGAAACCTTATCTGGATAATCCTTGAAGTGCTTTTGGAGGGGAGGAATGGCTTCACATTCCCAAGCCTAAAAATTATAAACAGGAAGCAAGCAAAAAAAAAATCACAATTATATTCAATATAAATTAATGAATAAGTAAAAATAGTGATCAATTTTACCATGAAAGTCCAAGGAAAGCCGTATAATATGGTCGTCTTTGGCTCTAGCTCTTTCAATAAATATTTAACAGTCAAGTAGTAGATGTCGTATACCCAGGGATAATCGTTGAATTTCCCAAAATCATCAGCAAGCACCAACAAATCATGTTCTATGACTTTCCTGACATCTCTTGCCAATAAAACGGAATGGACAAACCAAACTAAGCACAATTTCTCCCTGTAGTGCTTTGGTATGTCTTTATTCTTGAGATCTGCCATCAAATCCTCCACTTTGTAGCTAGGTCCAACAATGCCCAACAATCCATCTTTTTTTGCCTTGGGTTTGTTGCACCCTTTGTGGGGTATTTTCTTGATGAGAGGTTGTTCTGGACGTTCTCATCTCAAGCCCGTCACAATGGCAAACTCTTTCAAAATAAAATAAATTGGCATGCCACAGTAGTTGATCCAGACTTCATCCATCTTTTTTTTGCCCTCTTTCGGACCTCCATCATTACTCGCATACTTGATCCTGCGCTTGAGAAGGTCATATACCATGATCATTGAGAAACGGAGAGGGCGGGTCCCAGATAGCTCAAGAAATTGTGCAAAACAGCTCTTCTTAAAAAGCCCATCTATGTTTTCCTTCTTCATAATACTCCTAAGTTCGTCAAAAGGTTTCCCCAACTGACATTTAAGTACAAGATCACCAAATACTGCTTTAGGGCTATTCATCGGCATCGCAACTTGAAACTTATCAATACTAATGGTTTTGATAGAATCATACTAAAATTTTGATATTATTTCACGCCTCGTTGGTGAGGAGGAGTTATCACTTTCCTCATCTTCATTTTGCCCTGACTGTGATTGTTCTGAAAGTTCCTCCGAATCTATCTATACTCTAGCTTTTTTTATTTGGTGATCAGAAGTTGATCCACTTTCTTCACTTTCAGTTTCTTTTCTTTTAAAAGACATCTTTTAACTACAAACAAAAGTAAAACAAAAAATACATTGCATTTGATGTCTGCATAATTTTTTTAAAAAAGATAGGACAAATTTCAATAAATTATTCTTACCACATAACAAAAAAAAAATTACTCCAACAGACAACTCATCAGTTGGAATAGATGGGAAACCCAAATCTGTTTGAAGACCAATTTAATATCTCCCAACAGATATTCCACCTGTTGCAATAGATGGACAAATTTCAATAAATTATTCTATGCCACATTACAAGAAAATACTCCAACGGATAACCCATCAGTTGGAACAGATGGAGAATCTGTTTGAAGACCTATTTAATATCTCTCAATAGATCTTTCACCCGTTGTAACAGATGGACCACCACCACCACAACCAATGCCACCACCAATGCCACCAATACCAATACCAAGACCACTGATACCACCGCCAAAAAATGCAAATACCAACACCGCCAACAAAAGCCACCAACAACACCACAAATACCATCCAACAATACTACGACAGTCTATAAAACACTGAGAGAAAAACTATGATTTTCTCGGGTGCTTCCTACTTTTTTAGCATCAAAACTCAAAATTGTTAATCCATTCTCAAAGATAATACAACTAAAAGTTTTTTTTTCATCATTAACTAAAAAGCCCTATTTTTTAGAATAAAGAACAAATGTAGAACTCTTATCAAACTCTGTTACCTGTGAAGACAGAGAAAATGATGGATACAAGCAGGAATGAAGTCAAAAAAATAACTATATAAAGTCGTAAACGGGAAGAAAATCCACCTGTTTTGAAGGGTTGAGCAATATGTTGAGTAGTTGTTATTTGTATTGTTGAGAGGGAGAGGAGACCTCGAGAGAAAGAGAGAGAGAGAGAAGACCGAGAACTTAAGATTTGAAATACAAAAAAATTCGCGCAAATGGATGATTTGTGTGGGTTGATTTGTAATTTTGGAAAAGAATGACAAGTTTTGAAATTGCTAATTTGGTCCGAATTGATCTTAAAAGATATAATTTTTAAAACATTGAGTTGATGAGAACTCATTTCAACTCAGAGTGATCGATCGGCGACTCAGGTTGGGATGAATGCAATACCAATGCCATACAATTGTAAAGACTCGATTCGATTTATAGTTGACCCTGTGAGCTCATTCATTCATCCCTAGTTTCACCTAAATCAACTTAGGTACTATAACTATCCTAACATTGAGTTGATGAGAACTCATTTCAACTCAAAGTGATCGATCGATGACTCGGGTTGGGATGAACGCAATACCAATGCCATGTAATTACAAAGACTCTATTGGATTTATAGTTGACCCTACGATCTCATTCATTCATCCTTAGTTCCACCTAAATAAACTTAGGTACTATTACTATCCTAACATTGAGTTGATGAGAACTTATTTCAACTCAGAGTGATCGATCGACGACTCAGGTCTGGATGAACGCAATACCAATGTCACGCAATTGCAAAGACTCAATTGGATTTGTAGTTGAACCTACGAGTTCATTTATTCATCCCTAGTTTCACCTAAATCAACTTAGGTACTATCATTATCCTAACATTGAGTTAATGAGAACTCATTTCAACTCAGAGTGATCGATCGATGAATAAGGTCGGGATGAACGCAATACCAACGCCATGCAATTGTAAAGACTCAATTGAATTTGTAGTTGACCCTGCGATCTCATTCATCCATCTCTATTTCCACCTAAATCAACTTAGGCACTATCACTATCCTAATATTGAGTTGATGAGAACTTATTTCAACTCAGAGTGATCGATCGACGACTCGGGTCGGGATGAACAAAATACCAACGCCATGCAATTGCAAAGACTCAATTGGATTTGTAGTTGACCCTGCGAGCTCATTCATTAATCCCTATTTCCACCTAAATCAATTGCAATGAAATATGTTGCAACAAACGACTGAGCTGTTGAAATTTTCAAATAGGTATTCATATCTGTTGCAATAGATGACATATCTAATTTAATTATAAAATAGACATTTACATCTGTTGTGACAAATGACTGAGCTGTTGGAAATGTTCAAAAAGATATTTATATCTGTTGTAACATATGACATATCTGATTTAATTAATTATCAAATGGACATTTTCATCTATTGTCACAGATGACTGAGCTATTGGGATTTTTAAACAGATATTTATATCTGTTGTAACAGATGACTGAGTTGTTCGAATTTCTAAACAGATATTTTTATATGTTGCAACGGATGAATATCTGTTTGAAATTTTTTTTCTCTTTTAATTTTAAAGTAAGCTTTTAGTCCGAGCAGATAATATCAAGTAGTAGTACTTACTACTAAAGGCGATAAAAAATATTTCTTGAGTCTTTCTCGTGCCCCTCAAATTATTAATAAAATTAATGAATATTAATTAATGAATATTGAAAACCCCTATATCTACGTACACAATACATCTATAGAAATTATCTCATCTCTTCCTTCAGCTGTAGTTTATTTTATTCAATTCTCATTTTTTTCTTTCTCTCCTATTTAGGATCACAACCTTTTTTCTCCCTTTTCTCTTCTCTTCTCATAAAGATCTTTTAGGATCTAAACAGATTCATATCTTTCTTCGACTGAAATTTTTGTTTTGATCCCTTTTTTGATATTAAGGTATGGTTCATTATTGCTCTTTCATTCTCGTCTTCTTCTTTACAAGTTATTTATATCTGTTTTTTAATTTAATTACTATTTACCCATACCATATTTATTAAAAAATTTTGAAGGAACTTTTAAGTATTGAGTAAACAAATCGAGAATTTTTATTACAATATGTGAAAAAAGTCATCTGTTGGGAGAAGTTTAAAAGCCTTGTTGGCAGTATCATTTTTTTGTATGTATTTTGTTTGTTTCTTTATTATTGATGCAGTTATTAATGTTGTTGGTGGCATTGGCATTGTTGAAACTTGTAGTGTGGTGTTGTTGATGGTTCTGGAACAAAGGATATTGCTTCTTTGTTGTTGATGATGTTGTTGGAACAAATATTATTGTTTCTTTATTGTTGATATTGCAACAGATGGAGAAACTATTGGAACAAATCAAACCACCAGAAAGTCTGATTTGATATATTCCATCAGACTCCACGTCTGTTATAACAGACTCCACATCTGATGCAACAGTTGGATAATATTCTTTTTGTGACATCAATTTTTTTCCTCTTCTTTGTAGATATAAGGAACTTACAGTTGATCAACGTTTGCTGGACTATCGCAAGAGGTTGCATTAAAAATGGGTTCGGAGGAATAAGCTATTTGCAGATGGAATCAATTCATATGTGGGAGGTATGTATTATTGATAATGTTATCGTGAAAACACACATAGAGTGCACTGATTTTGTGAATGCTATTTTTACTGATTAGTCATAGATCGTTCAAAGATATCTACAATTTTACAGTTAAGTTTGGTCGGTTCAAACTGATAAGGCCGAGGGACCATGAATATGGTTATGATACCCTGTTAAGATTTAATGTCAATTATTGCTCATGTTTATTTATCAAGCATTGTGAAGGAATCTAGTTTTGGTGTCATTGTAAAGAGATTCAATAGAGATTGGACTAACTTTTAGGGTGCATTGGACCCTTAGAGGGCCTTCGAAACTTAGCACTACATCTAACAAAACCGAAAAACCAATATAGTTATTGCCCTGGCCAAAATTTATATGGCTGGGTTGCCCGCTCATGGTGATAATTACATACCAGAAGGTTTAGTAGGAGAATGCCTTCGAGGGAAAATGGGTGGTTGATGGAAGACTATATCATCTGAGAGCTAATTGAAGAAGAGACACAGGGTAGAAAGAAACTTCTAGCGAATCTGGCCGATGGAATTATCTTAGAAGATGCAAAATCTGAATCAAGTGCAAATTTGAAATTGTATCCGGTAATGTAATTTCGTCTATTGTCTATTTGAAAAAAATAATGCAGATGGACACTTTGATAGGGAGCTGCGCGGTCGAGATTATCACGTAGATAGAAAATAGGAGAAGACCAAGAAAGAAGCCTTACGGGCATCGAGGGTTCAAATAATGTACAACAAGTCTAGAAAACTTATGTCAACAACAACTGCAGTTAAAATAAGGAATCTAAGCGAAGGCGGCAATTTTTGAATTTTAAATTTCATCTCATGCCTAGTTGTTTGTGTTTTTGATCAGGTCCACTGTCGTTGACCTGATTGGAACCACGAACGAGATTGAAAGGCAAATAGAGTATCATTGCTTCCTTAGCAATATGGTTATAATTGATTGTATTTTCTTGCCTTAACATGCTTTCAACATTCCTTGGAGAAGATTAGATATTTGTTGTAGTATGTGAAGCCCGATAATTTTCAAGCTTGCCTCCAGCTTGCTGATTCTATATTCAAGTTGGTTGTTGCCGTCTTCAAAGTTGGTAAGGAGTTCCTCATCTTTTGTGAGATCGATCAGGGACACTTCCTTCAAAGTTGTGGCATTCTAGAAGCCCTTCAGAACACTTTCTTTAGAAGCCTTAAAGGATACATAGAGGGTTGTTGTGTTTCTTTTAGGTCAAAATGTATTGATGCATGTTGAAGATGTGGTCCTAACAGTTGAACAACATACTTTATCGACCGTTGCTCCATGCATCTTACTCAACGAATTTGATAAATTAGTAAGCATGAAATTACGTAGCGTGTTATCTAAATTGTCTCTACCAAGCCTATCAAACATTACGTAACTCCAAGCTCATTACCCTATCAAAACAATATGATCGAGTTAGTGCACAAATTGAATGAGCTCAATCTCTCAGCCTTTATGCTGATCGCTCTTCTCCAATATAGATGACAAGATATCTGCTATGCAAAAGTCTACACTGTCGCCAGACATGCTTGCCTGGGAGTAATTTTTTGAAGATATCTGTTGATGTCTTCTGAAGAATTGCTCCCAGAAAAGCATGTCTGGCGATGGCGTAGACTTTTGCATAGGAGATATCTTGTCATCTATATTGGAGAAAAGTGATTAGCAGAAAAGCTGACAGATTGGGCATGTTTGATTTGTGCACTAACTCGAACATATTTTTTGATAGGGTAATGAACTCGGAGTTACGTAATGTTTGATAGGCTTGGTAGAGCCGATTTAGATTGTAACTCCATGCTTACTAATTTAACAAATTGGTTGAGCAAGATACATGGAGAAACGCTCGATAAAAGTATGTTGTTCAACTGTTGGGACTACATCTTCCACGTGCATCAACACATTTTGACCTAAAACAAACACAACAACCCTCCATGTATCCTTTAAGGCGTCTGAAGAAAGTGTTCTGAAGGGCTTCTAGAATACCACAACTTTGATGGTAGTGTTCCTGATCGAGCTCACAAGAGACGAATAACTCCTTACCAACTTCGAAGATAGCAACGACCAGCTTGAATACAGAAACAGCAAGCTGGAGGCAAGGTTGAAAATTATTAGGATTCACATACTACAACAAGTATCTGATCTTCTCCAAGGAATGTTAAAAGCATGCTAAGGCAAAAAAACACAATCAATTAATCCATATTGCTACGGAAGTACTGATACTCTATTTGCCTTTCAATCTCATTTGTGATTTCGATCAGGTCAACGACAGTGGACCTAATCGAAAACACAAACAAGAAAGCATGTGATGAAATTTAAAATTCAGAAATTGCCGCCTTCGCTTAGTTTTCTTATTTTAACTGTAGTTGTTATTGGCATAAGTTTTCTAGACTTGCTGAAAATCATTTCAACCCTCGATGCCCGTGAAGCTGCTTTGTTGGTATTATTCTATTTTCTACCTAGGTGATAATCCCGACCATGCAGCTCCCTAGCAAAGTGTCCATCTACATTATTTTTCTTTCAGAGAGACAACGGATGAAATTACATTACCAGATACACTTTCATGTTTGTACTTGATTCAGATTTCGCATCTATTAATATAATTTCATCGGCCAGATTCGTTAGAAGTTACTTTCTACCCTATGTCTCTTCTTCAATTAGCTCTCAGATTATATAGTTTTCCATCAACCACCCATTTTCCCTCAATAGCATTCTCCTATCTCACCTTCTGGCATATAATCATCACCCGGAGCGAGCAACCCAACCATATAAATTTTGGCCAGGGCAATAGCTATATTGGTTTTCCATTCTTATTTGATGCAGTGCGAGGCTTCGAGGGCCCTCTAAGGGTCCAATACACACTTAAAGTTAAGTCCAATCGCTATTGGTTCTCTGCAGTGAAGACAAATATTGATCCCTTCTCAAAACTTGACACGCATAAACACGAGCAACAATCGTCAGTAATTCATAACAGGGTATCTGCACCATCTTCATGAGGTCCTCATCCTTATAAATTTCAAACCCATCAAACTTAACGGTACAATGCAGGATCTTGTTTGAATGATCAATGTCTAATCG
>NW_025880055.1:16618-22183 GCF_002878395.1 Capsicum annuum
TACACACTTAAAGTTAAGTCCAATCGCTATTGGTTCTCTGCAGTGAAGACAAATATTGATCCCTTCTCAAAACTTGACACGCATAAACACGAGCAACAATCGTCAGTAATTCATAACAGGGTATCTGCACCATCTTCATGAGGTCCTCATCCTTATAAATTTCAAACCCATCAAACTTAACGGTACAATGCAGGATCTTGTTTGAATGATCAATGCCTAATTGGTTAAAAAATGCATTCATAAAAATATTGTACTTTGTGTGTGTTGTCCCGGTGACCTTATCGGTAATACATACTTAGCTCCCATACATATGATAGTGGATCCATCTGCACGCACCTTATTCTTCCTAGCCCATCTATGGCTTAAATTGAATAAATAGATGACTAGCTAGTTGCAACAGATGACACATCTGTTTATATTGTCAAACAATGACAGTTGATCAAAATCAAATAGATATATACATCTGTTGCAAAAGATTGTCAGTATGTTGTAAGTTATCTATCAGAAAGACTATATTTTGCAACAGATTACCCATCTGTTAGATTTATTTTAAAGAAATTTTCTTTTCTTTCCGACATACAATAATTTATAAATAGGTCCCTCCTTACAAATATGGATGATCCATATTCGTATAAGAATATTCATATTGAATCCTTACGTGAACTTCAAAGGCAGTTTGATGAACTCCAGATAGATTTGGCTGACTTCAGAGCAATGCTGCTGGATGAAAAATGTTCGATTGACAATAATAATAATAGTAGTAATAATAATCAGGTAATGTTTTTTATTTTAGCGCATGCATGTATTTTCCTCCTTTTGTATATCAGTTCTACCTAAGGGATTCAAAAATCTATGAACATTCATTTCATTTTTTTGTCGACTTTGAATTTTTAATTTTTATTTAGTATTTAATAATAATCATTCTGCTTATTCCTTATTCTCAATATGTCGACGGTTGGTGGTAGGGATTGAGCAGCAATTTATGTCAACAGAGGTTAATCTACTATGACAAATCGATCATATGTTACACCTGGCGGTTATTAATAAAAAAGGGTTATCGTTGTTATTGAGAGAGTGAAAAGAAAAAGACATGACTTTATGATTATTCAATATAAAAAATATTTCGTAAATAAATAATAAGAAAACAAATGATAAACATAATTTATAACCATAAATTCAAGAACGGTTATTTAATTTTAATAATTGATCGTGACTTTTCACCATTTTTATTTTTGAATTTATTTTTTAAAATTATTTATTATATAATAAAATGGTTATTATTTTATTAAGGAATTTGAAAAGGTATTTTTTTTTATATAAAATAAATAAGTAAGCAAATTTGGATTACTGATATGATGATTCATTAGTTGGTTTTTTTTTTTAAAAAAAAAAAAGTAGATTATATGTTGCAACAAATAAATTATCTGATGCAACAGGTTCACTATTGTTGCAACACATGATATATCTATTGTCACAGATGATTTATCTGATGCAACCTATATCGAGTCACAGCTCAATAAAAACGGTTCTTGGAAAGAACTAATTAATAATAATAATAATCTGAAAAATCATGACTTATCACAATATTTCTTAATTTAATTAAGTCATTACTTTTCACATTAGTCAAAAATGTAATTAATAAATGGAGGTGAACAGTTAGATTATATGTTGCAACAGATAAGTTATCTGATGCAACATATTTTATATTTGTTGCAACAGATAATATATTTGTTGTCACAAATGTGTTATCTGATGCAACAGATATAGAATCTGTTGCCACAACTCAATAAAAACGGTTCTTCGAAAGAACTAATTAATAATAATAATCTGAAAAGTCATGACTTATATCACAATATTTATTTTCTTAATTTAATAAAAAAATATAATTAATGTATGGAGGTGAATAGTTGCGTCTTTTTGCCTCTTATTCAAATTCAATCCTCTATAAATAGATCCCTCCTTACTCAATCATTCATTCAACTACACTCTATTTATTTATTGCATTTCGTCTTTCATATTACACTCTAGAAGATAAGATTATGACTGGCCCAGAGTGGGACGTAGCTTTTCTACAAGACGCTGTGAATGAACTTCGGAATCAAGTTCGTGACCTGCAATGGGAACTGGGAGGAGTTAGAGCAAGAATGCTCCGCAAGATACGCAGGCTGAGGAGGGCCTTGCTCCTTCCGGTTGAAGATTGGCCGGCTGGCAATGATGACAATGATAATAATAATAATAATAATAATAATAATAATTAGATTATTATTTTTCTTTTAGTCTATTATATGTATTTTTATTTATTTTTGTTTAATAAATAAATTATGTTTGATCTTTGACGTTTTAATCCATATTTAATTTTCATTCTATCTATTATCTTCTCAACAAACATGTCGATGATTCGACATAAAAATGAATAATTTAGAATCCGGTAGCAATAGCAAGATTTATCTGTTGGGTTTGTGGCAGGGGTTGATGTGTTGTTCAAAACAGATTACTCATGTTGCAATAGATAAGAAGTTTGATGCAACAGATAAATAGTTGTTTCAACAGATGACTAGTTTGTTTCTTTGCTTAGCTCTGACGTTTTAATTCGTACTCCCTCCGTCTCAAATTACCCATCCCAAATTGAAATGACACATTGATTAAGAAAAATAATTAATAACATGTCTAGTTTACCACAACCCACTAATCAGTTGGTGGGACAGTAGACGTGTTTGAAATAACTATTGTTTGCTATTCAATCAAAATTTCATAAGAGAAGAAAGCTTTTAACGTCGGTCGGCGTATAGTCCCCCTATTAAATGATGTTTCCATTTTAATTTGAAGAAAAAGTAATTAATGCAAAGGGTAAAACATGAATTTTTTTTTAATCTTTTCTTGATTAATGAAAAAGACAAATAAAATGAGAAATCAAATTAGGAAATTTGGGACAGATAATTGGACGTAAGGAATAATTTTGAATCCAGTAGCAATAGCAAGAGTTGAAACATATTGGTTATCTGTTTGGCTTGTGGAAGGGGTTGATTTGTGTTGTTTCAAGCAGATTAATCATTCGTTGCAACAGATAAACATTCTGATGCAACAGATAATTAGTCTGGTGCAACAAATAAACATTCTGATGCAACAGATAATACGTCTCATGCAACAGATAATACGTCTGATGCAACAGATAAATCTTCTGATGCAACAGATTACTCATCTGATGCACCAGATGATTCATCTGATGCACCAGATGATTGATCTGTTTAAATTGTGGGCACTTATGCTGGATTCATGATCGGGGTTCTATCCATTGTTAGAAAAACAGAAGTATACCCAGATGACAAATACGAATAAAAATCATAATTTTACTTACCAAAGTCACCTATGAAGTAATGTCAGAGTGGAAAGTGATGTAGTAAACAAAATTTGACCTAAGAAATTGGTCAGATCGCAGCAGTAACACTTTACCAACAACAACAACAACAAATGGTCGACAAGAAGAAGATGAAGATAATAATGAAGTAGAAGATGATGAATAAAGCAGCAGAAATAGAAACAATGAACAATAAAAATCGCTAAGAGAGATAAAACAACAATTGATGAGAAGAGAGAGAAAGACGCCTTTTTTCCCTCCGTTTCTTGTTATTTTAGGTATACATTGGGATCAAAATATAAATTTAAAAACTTGTGGGTTATTTTCAAACTTTTCCAACTTTCTTAATTCATAATAAAGTAATTGTCACGTCCAACTAATAATTAAGACTTGTGTCACCTACACCTCATTTTAAAACTCTTTTGTCACCTGTGGCCCAAACCCCCCAGTAACTAAATACTAGAAAATATTTTTCAAAAAATATTTTTCATCCACCAACCAAACATAAGAAAACAAGTAAGAAATCAATTTATTTTTCAGAAAAACATTTCTGTGAAAAAATTTTTCTAGGAAAATATTTTCCTTCATACCAAACACACCCTTAAAGTTGAAGGACAAAGATTAAATAAATTCAAGTTAAATGACATATTTATTTAATGCCTTAGTCTAGAGTAGTAACTTTTTCATTTTCACTCTCATACCGACCTTTTAATGGGAACTTTCAATGCCACTATTGAAAATAACTGCCATTTCAATATTTAGGTCATTGTTAGCAGAGGCGGATCTATTAAGGTCCGTGGGGGTGGCACGCCACCGCAAACTTCGACGGAAACTCTATATATATAGTTGTATATATACAGATATAGTTAAAAATTAAGTCTGCCACCCACAATAATAAGACAATGTCTAGTGCGGGTGGCAAAGAGTTCGTTTTGTAGTTCCAAGGTCTTGTATTCGAAACCTGCTGGCAGCATTTATTTTTTAAAACTATTTTTGTTAATAATTTTTCATTAAAAAAGTAAGGCACTAGCTGACTTTGTTAATAATTGCAACAAGCATACTTGATATAAAATCATTTTTGTTAATAATTTTTTGTTAAAAAAGTAAGGCACCAGCTGGCTTTGTTAACAATTGCAACGCGTACTTGATACCAAGCAAAGCCAAATTCCTATTTCCAAATAAAAAAAACTATTTCCAAATTCCAAATCAAAACATCGACTGAGACTCTTGTTCTTGAGGTTTCCTGCTGCTGCTACAGTGCTGTTACTGCTTGCTCTCTCTCTATTTGCTCTCCGTAAGTTATATTGAAAAATTATTTTGTTTCTCTTTATTGAGCCTAGAAATCCAAATTTGGAATTATCTATGTATCTTGATAACTTGATTTAGGAGAAAGTGTTCTAGTTTTGTGATTGAGAATTTGAGATGGAGAATTTTTTCAAGAAAGTTAATTATTCACAATCAAGTTCTAATAATGTCGATGTCAATCGTTCTTGTCTTATAAATGACCTGGATTTGGGTTCACTTAAAGTCGATCTGGGAGAAAGAAGACCTATTTCTAATTATGATCCTCGAATACGAGATGAAGTGAGGAAATATTATATTGAAAAAGGGTCTTGTCAACCTGTCTTGAAACATTAGTTGAGGCAAATATGATTTGGCAAAGGCATTAGTTGAGACAAATCTTGCAGAGACTTATTCACTTGTGAAGTTGATTTTGATTTTACCCGTCGCTACGACAACTGTTGAGAGAGCATTCTCTTCCATGAAGCACATAAAAAATGAAGTGCGAAATAGCATTGGTGATCAATGTTTAAATGATTGTTTAATATGTTACGTGCGTGATGTATTTAAAAATGTAAGTAATGATGTCATAGTTGATCGTCTTCAGAATATGAAAACTCGTTGTGGGCAATTGTAATGAATTATGGATATTAGTAATATTATTAAAAGTTTAAGTTTGGTCATTTTATTATTATTCTTTTATTATTGGTTGATTTATTAATTATCATATAGACCGAAAAGATGAATAGTCCGATTGAACCCGATGAGTTGGAACCTCTGATTGTTAGTCAAAGAAAAGGAATGCTATGAACCACACAAATTGCATAATTCAAAAGAGGATACTCTTTCAATATCTGTATACTGTTTTCATTCATTTTCCCAAATTTCAGTGAAATCTTTCTTCTTCTTCTTCACTCCAATGTCCGATT
>NW_025880056.1:0-2856 GCF_002878395.1 Capsicum annuum
GAAGGCTCACCACTGCACAATCTGATCTGCTGTCTGAATTATCTACTGCTTATCGGGACCCTTAGACTGAGCCTCAGAACCTGAGAGGTAGGGGAGGGGGGGTCAATAGAGATGTACTGGTATGCAGAGCAAATCCAAAATAGTAATTTGTATTCAACATATATGAGAGCAATTTAAAATAGCTCATAAACATATCTTATAGTAAGAAATCTCATGGGCATTTTTGAGAGACTCTAAAAAATTATCTGAACTCTGTGACACTCTTTATTTTACTTCTGCGCTACGTGGCATACCCTACAACTCTGAAATTTCACTAGCTATATGGAATCTGCCATTAACTCGGCAGCCAAGCCCCCAACCTAAGTGTGCCGCAAAGGTCAGAGTCTCTGAATCTACTACACCACAGGGCCGTCGCCAGCGTACAATAATAATCTACCCGTATTGGCAAATACGATTTTAGGCTAAGAGTTACTTGAACTCAAGCCTTCTTCGGGTAACAACCTAACCCTCTTTCTGCCCATTTTTAATACTGTAAAATATGCATTCTCTGAAAAAATATATTCTGAAAACATTCTCTGAAGACATACTCTGAAAACATACTCTGAAAACATACTCTGTTATGGCATACATACTTATGGTATCGTCATACCATTGACTTGCAAGTCACATCTCTAAGCCATTATTAGCATATTAGAATTTCTGTTTCCAAAACATAAATTTGGGACCCCCATATCAATAAATCAGTTCGAATAACCCTTTCTTTAATTACTCATGTAAACACATGTATGCAACTCTCTTTGATAACATTTCAAATGATAAAAGGTGGTCATTTCAAAAGAATTAATCTTATGCAACTCTTTCTCTCTTTAACAAAACACATTTATATCAAGAAACTCCCTCTCAAAATCTCTAAATCATGCTCAAAATACTATGGTATTTGAGTAAACTATTTTCAAGCCATAAATCATGCATATCAAATCATTCCCAACAAGACCACAAATTTAAAGTCATCACAAGAGAGGGATTTCATAAATTATCCTCTCAAACAATCTTCAAATCTGAATTTTTTTCATACATATACATATACATGTAACTCAATTTAAGGGGGAAAGGCCTAAAGACCAAATAATCAATATCTTTAAACATTCATAATACATAATAAAATCATGAATCTAAAAACCCCTTTATAAATTCATGCTTGATAGATCTTTAAATCATACTTAAATATTTCAACAAGCCCATATAGTTTAGAATAAATCCCACATACCTAAGATTATTTAGTGTGAAAGATGGAACCTGGATATAGATAGATGGAACCCAGATCTAGATCCGTTTCTTGAACATCATCACTTAGGAGGATGAATTCTTGATCCATTGAAGGGAAGGAAACTTAAATCTTGATTTGTTTTCTTGGAAATCTTGAACTGAAGGATTGATTTTCTTGATTTCTTGATCTTGGAGGAAACCCTAGTTTCCATCTTGTTCTTGAGAGTAGAGAAGATTGAGATGTTGTAAAACTAATAATATATGGATTAATAACACTTCAGGGGTGATTTAATTCGTGTGAAAGGTTTTTAGAGTGAGAAAAAGACCATAATACCCCTACAAAATCACTTCCCAATTGCTGAAATTTTCAGCTGACGACCAAGGCTGATAAGCCGTCAGATCTGTGATAGCCCGTCAGCTCAGGTCGTCACCTAGGAGCTGAAATTTATGATTTTCTGCCTAAGGCTGACGATATATTTTGATAAGGTGTCAGATTTGCACAAGCTGTCAAAATTATCATCACTCAGTTGTCAGGCTGATATGCTGGAGTAAAATGGGCATAACTTTTTGCTCCGATATCGGATTTGGGCGAAATTCATATCATTGAAAAACTAATTCTAAGAGATTTCATTTGATATATAGTAGGCCACCCAGTTCATCATATACAAGGAGTAATTCTCAATTGAAGTTGACCCAAGTTTCGATGCTCACTAAAACTCAAACGATAGGAAGGCTTTCAACTTGACCTTGAGTTAGGGGATCTCTATGATCTCAATTCATGCTCAAATAGGTTCCCATACTACATAATTGATTAACATACCAAATTTGTATAGGATTTATGGCTTTTGGAACATCAACACACAAAAATGACGGTTTTTGTTCTAGACCGAAATGTGGGGTGTTACAACATACATGATTTTACTACCCCTTAATAATATAGAACGTATTTTACAAATACTCGAATGAATTATAGATTATATTATCTTATATCATTAATATATCTTTACTATATAATATGTATATACTATATACATATACCTATACATACACACACATATACACACTATCGACTATATCAAGTTCTAAATACATACTATATATATCACACATACGTACACAAGTATATTATTATCCAATAAAATAATGAGATGTGTTTGTTTTACATACTCAGATGAGTGATTGATTAATTATATTTGATTAGCTTAATAAACTAGGTTTTGACTACATCGTTCATCAATCGATCACTACATCATATATAAATATCCAAAATTATATAATATATATACATATACGCTTCTCGCAAACAGCAATTATCCATAGCAATATATATATATGTATATATATATATAAACTTTCGAATTCGTACTATATATATCACATCCAAAAGTATATATTACCTTATAATAAAACACGTTCATTATATTTTGATGAATTATCGGTTATATATTACATTATTATGCCTGTAAATACGTACTATAAAACATTGCCTTTCAAATACGTACTATAAAGATCAGTTTTCATCTTTCAATTACGTATACGACAGATTTCAATGGTCTATCTCAAAGGTATGATATATATATATATATATAT
>NW_025880056.1:5856-11728 GCF_002878395.1 Capsicum annuum
AGTAGATAATTCAGACAGCAGATCAGATTGTGCAGTGGTGAGCCTTCTCTATTCCAGAAGGCCTATCCTTTCAGATTATGTCATCTATTACAGTTTTGGTCTACTGGGGGCCTTATCCCAGTTTTCAGGTAGTTGTCAATTTTTTATGTAGTAGAGAATTCGCAGACTGTTCCAGATGTTGTTAATAATTTTTAGATTTTATGCCTTATTGTTAAACTTAATCTAGAGTATGACCATGTTTCCGTTTTAGGTTGTAAATTCCATATTTTTCTTTTATTATATGAATGTTGTGCATGACTACCAGATAGAGTAGGACGTCCGGGCCTTCATGGTTCGGGATATCTATCACGGCCAGGCCCTAGTTCGGGTCATGACAAACTTAGTATCAGAGCATAGTTCATGATCCCAGGGTGTCTGTGAAATTACGTCGGGTAGAGTCTTGTTTATAGGTGTGTCGTGCGCCACACTTATAAGCAGGAGGCTACAAGGCATTTAGGAGTGTCTCTCTTTCTTCATGTTCTAGTTCGTGTAATAGATTCCAAATATTCCTCTTTCATACTCTAATTCATGCTATGGTGTTGCCCATACGAAAAAAAAGTTATCCTAATTTTTTTTCTTACTCTGGTGTTCCCAGATAATGATCTCAGATTTACTATCAGAAATTTTAGAAGTCACACAAAAGACTAGAGAGGAGCTTCCTAGTTTAAAATTATGTCCTTGTTCTTATGAGGCATTTAGTTATGACAAGGGTAAGATGTGTATTCTTGGGCCATTGAATATTGTGTACCGAGTTTCTATCTCTTGTAATCTTGATATCATTGTGTTGTTGAAAACAAAAAGTCCAGTGAAGCCTTGTGGGGCTCTTTCGATTCACTAGCATAGTTGCTTTGTTATTCATTTCATTTTCTTGTTCAAAATACAAAAAAATCAAAGTCTAGTGAAGCTGTGCGAGGTCTATTTTGATTCACTAGCAACTTCTGTTCATCTTGTTGTTCTTATGTTGTTGGAACTGTATTTCCACCCAAGTAGTAGTAAGTTAAAGTGTCGGTGTCATGACTTATTGGTAGTGAAATTAGACCAATAAGTTGGTGAGATGAAGTCACAAGTTTAAAGGTCAAAGTGAGGGTGGCTTTTGTGTAACTAAATATGTATAGTTGAATAACCGTTGATTGAGAATGATTTACATTTTGTAATGGTAGACTAATGTAG
Source organism: Capsicum annuum (assembly GCF_002878395.1). Lineage (NCBI taxonomy): Eukaryota > Viridiplantae > Streptophyta > Magnoliopsida > Solanales > Solanaceae > Capsicum > Capsicum annuum. The sequence continues at coordinate 7,066 of NW_025880056.1, forward strand.
TAGTACCATTTATGGATTGTATGGTAGTCTGTGGAGGAAGTGCTTGACTCAGATTGTTATTTTTTTTTTAAAATAGGGAAAGAGCCCAGAGTGGATATTTAAGGTGGTTATAGAAACCCCTTATAGGCTGTGAATGAAAATGGATAGATTAGCCAGTAAGTTATAAGTATAGACTCATTGTCGAATATGGAATTTGAAGGTAGTCTAAATGCCTGTTGGGGTAAGAAAGTGTGATGTGAGAATGTCATATAAGTATATAGGATTGTATGGAGTTATAATATAATACTAAGGTTGACCATGTCTATTATGTGACTTTACCCCCCTTGACCTTCTTTTCTTTGGTAGTTGTAAACTAGTACTACTTGTGAGAAGGCATGTAGTAGATTTTTGAGGTATATGGATAGAATGTCCCAATTTGATGGACTAGTATATTATATTGCATTCTTCAGTGGTGGTAGGTGATTGATGCTATACTATAGGCTTGAATTTAATATAGAATGTGGATGTAAGAATAGTGGCTTAAGATTAATGATGAATGTTTGTGAGAATTATGTGCAAGGTTGGGTTGTAAATAATGTTTAGCACTAGACATTAAGTTTGGACAGTTGATGGCCATGAAGATTGACGTGATGATTTCTTGATTAATGATACTAGTTATATGGAAGTGATCTAATAGTCTTGAACAGTGTATGCAAGCGCTTAAGTTTATTTGATTCATAATGAAGTGTGATGTTGTATGTATGATGTAGAAGTATGCCTAAGGTGATATGGAGTTGCTGCATTTTCTAATACTATTACATGTTGTGTGTGGTTAGTAGTACCATTGAGTTGCTAGGTGGAGAAAGACTAGTTAGATGGTATGTGGTGTTCTAAATAGCTAAGTTAAGGAGTTTTGATTGATAGTGCTGAGCCTTTTTTTATGATCTTGATTCTCATGATAGAGAGATATAAGTTTGGAGTCGTGATATTGGTAGGCTATGACGGAAGCAGTATGGTTCTTCAAAGGCTTGGTGATATCCATGTTAAGTGTTAGAAGCTAAGATTGAGTTCTTGAAGGTTGAGCTCATAGAAATAAGAGTTGAAGCGTTATAGGGTGTGCACTCTGACTATGGGGATACTTATGAAGATCCGAAGTAAGTGTTCCAGTATTATGTGATGACTATTGGGGCTATAGAATGATAGAGTGTGTCTCCGAAGGTGGTATTAGTAGTGAGTTTTTCCACTTCTAGGTGTATCATTCGGGTTAAGTTCTATTAATTACGTTTATTGTCATATTCCAGACCCCAGAGTGCAGTGAGTGTAGTTTAGTTTAGAGCCTAGTAAGGGATCTTTTGAACTTAAGATAATGACTTAAAGCTAAGGGAAAGATGATAGAACAAGTAACCAAGTCAGGCTCTTAGATTCTAGTAGTGATGCCAGGATGATATAGAACATCAGAAAGTGAGGCTGAATTTTTCAGTGATCCAAATACCTACTCATGCCTTACGATTCAGTTCCATGGTCATAGTTCATGTTCATGCATATGATTGAGAGTCATGTACTCTTCCAGTTCGAAAATAAGGAGTTCCAGTTCATTCAGTAGTCAGAATCACATTCCATATGTTATGAACTTCAAATTGAGGTCATGCAGCTCATGACTCATGTACTCACGCTTTATAGCCTGTTCAGTTCCCATAATTCATGCTATACTCTTTATGATTGACGAGATTCAGCTTATAGTCATGTATGCCCCAATTCAGATCACTTTGATGAATCCCTAATGTTGATTTGTTATTCCTCAGGCCTCAGTTAAGTATTGAGTTTTGTATAGTATCCTTCCATACTTCAAAGTCTTATGTTCTAACCTTTTAGTGACTCCTCTTTATGTAATGATAGTGGAGATGAGTAAATGGTTATTGTTGATGAAAGATCATTGTATGTCTGTTTTGGATGAGGCCATAAGTGTGAAGTAAGATTTGGGGCGAAGTCTTTGATACATGTGATGGTTAGTGGAAATTTATGTGTGTATTTTCTTGGGGTAGCTCATGGGAGCTATATTGATAATGTTTTAGAGACTATGTAAAGTATGTATTTACGGGTGTTTGCCTTGAAGTTCAAATGTGGTTATAAAGATAGGCTTGAATGACATGTTGAGATTTATGTAGAGGAACGCAATATGCGCTAGTAAATCCATAGTAAGAGTTCAGAGTTAGTCATTGAAGTGGTAAGGCACGTTATGCTTAAGGTGTTATCTTTAAAAAGATATAGAAGGTTGAATCATGTGGTTTAGACTAGTATCGTGGTGTGGCATGTTGTATTTTGTGATTTAGAATTAGGCTTGATCACAGTGAAAGGATTTCTACTTTAGACATTAGTAGAAAGATTTGTCAATGCACATATGAGAATTATAAGTCGAACCAATGAGTATGGTATTTAGGGGGAATAGTATAGTTAAGGGAGTATTCGATGAGTGTGCTAAGCTTGAAAGTAAGAAGTTGCATTGCCTAAAGCCTGAAAATTCTATCCTAGTTTATGAGTTATATGTCCTTATTCCATGCTATAAGTAGTGTAATTGTGGCGATTCCTTAGTTAGATGTCTTGTGTAACTCATGCCCAAGATTGTTTGCTCCCTAATGCTACTTGAACTTCTTTAGAAAGAGTGATGAAGAGATACTCCAGTTAAGTATAAGTGTCTGGTATAATTCAGTCTGTAATTCAATTTAACAGTCGGGCAGACAAGTTACTATGGTTTTTCCACCTTTTCACCCAGTCCTACTATCCGAAATCTCATGCGTATAGCCATCCCCAAGAGATAATCTATTCCATCCATATAAATTGTGAATTCAATTCATTCCAAGCATCATGTTTCAAATTCAGCTATTTATTCATGACTCGGTGCATAAGAGTTCAGCGTATAATCTCAAAATTTTCCAAGTATTTCAGCTCAGATAGTGTAATACCCTTGTACGATATAAGTCTTGATTTCTTATTGTAACGCCCTAATTCTGGTAATCGAAATGCTACACGGTGCCCATGACCCCAAAGGACCACAAGCTAACCCATGACTGATAGCTGTACCTGTACACTACATAATATACATGATAAAGTGGAATACGTAAGAGCTGTAAGGCCATAAGGTTCACATCTAATAAAGTCATAACATCTGAAATACGGTATCACAATACCACAACTAAAAATACTAAAGTCTGAATCAAATCTGAAAGCCTCTACATATGTCTAAATAAGGCGTTGAGGGAACATGTTCCTAACTAACTCCATATACTGAAAACAACTGAAATAAGTAATGATAGCATAATAGTCCTCGAAGTATAAGGACTCACTGCGACTCTGCTGATGAAACTGAAATGCTACTGGTGCTCTGAAGCTCGTACTGCTGAACCTATGGTATAAAATAAAACACCATAGTGTGAATGCGTCAGTACAATTGAATGTACTGAGTATGCAAGTGAGGTAAGATAATGCATGGGGCTCATATGCATGAACAATACTGACTAACATGAACGTTAGAATGCATGCATGAATACATAATGACTGTAATTGAGATCATGATACATGATTACTGAGTTTGGGTACTGATATCATGAGTTTATTGATAACTGATATGACTGTATCTGACAGTCCTGATAACTGATAACATGAGTGACTGTATCTGACGGCTCTGATATTCTGAAGAACTATCTAAGTTCTTCTACTGATACTGATACTGAGACTGTGGGAAGTAGTTATCTAACCGACATGCCCCATATATTGCTATTACAGTTGAGCTGGGGTCCAATCTGTACCCTGGAAGTGTGTCAATACTGCGCCACTGGTAAGGACAAGCTATGAGTGACCCTCATCTGGCAATTACTCTAATGAGAACGGTGGGAACCCTCATCTGACAAGTTAAGCCACCTCATCTACCCTCAACTGATAGGTATTGATGTCTCAACCTACGCTGGCTACGTAGTTCTAGAACGCAAAGATTGCTTCTAATAATCACACCCTCTACTAGCAGGTGAGTTCCCATCCTTTGATTCACTCGGTGCTAATTACTACTCCCATCTGAACAGACAATGAACATGATAAACTGAATGGTACATGGACTGAGTTTACTGAATTTACTGAATTTCATTGTCTGACGGAATGTTACCGAATTCTGTTACTGACTGAGTTCATTCGATTACTGAGATTTTTCCTGAGTCACATGACTGACTGAATTATACTGAACATGGCTTGACTGAGGATATCATGACAACATGACATGGCTCTAGGCACACAACTATATTTTTTGGGTACAAGTACCCCCAGGACTCGATAGAAGGAATCTGACAAAGCATGACTTTCTTGAAGACATGACCAATATCAAAAATCCACAATACCATAACTTGGGGAATTTCATAACATACATGGTTATCATAATCTTGTACATAAATGGGATTGCAAATAGACATGGCATAATTTCATTGAGCTAGTTCATGAACAACCCAACAAGGTTTACAAGACACCTTCATAGCATGGAAACCATTTGGACATAGAGGTGTATCATGAATCCATCATTTATTCACAATTTAGCTATATTACATGATTTCTAGTTTCTTAGTCATCTTATCAAACACCTTACATGTACAATTTTGGACATAGGTAAAATCATCAATTCAACAAATCTTAAACCACCAAATTT
>NW_025880057.1:0-8425 GCF_002878395.1 Capsicum annuum
AATGGTCAATATTGTTTAGATTTATTCCAACAGAAGGGTCATCTATCGCGACAAATGAATGATCAGTTAAAAAAATCAAGTCTTGGACATGTCCTGTTGGAAGAGTTGATAGGATTTTATCCAATAGGAGGTTCATCTGTTACATCATATCTTTAATCCGATGGTTCCTCCATTACATCAGATGGTTAATCTATTGCATCAGATTTTTAATCTGATGGTTCCTCTGTTGCATCAGATAGTAAATTTGTTGCATCATATGATTAATCTATTACAACATATGGTTAATCTGTTGTATCATATGGTTAAATTATTGCATCGGATGGTTAATCTGTTGCATCAGAGTTTTTATCTGATGGTTCCTCTATAGCATCAGATGGTTAATTTATTGCATCAAAATTTTAATTTGATGGTTTATCTGATGCATTAGATGGTTAATATATTGCACCAAATGGATAATCTGTTGAACAAAAAAATACAATAGCATGATTTTGTTCAACAGAACAACAACAATATCATTATTTTTACCAAGAACAAGAACAAATCAATCCTGCAATGGGTGCAACACGAAAAACACCAAAATCATTATTTTATTTGTATAAACACAAAAAAAAAAATTAAACTTCAAAAAACGCAACAAACAATAAAAAAATCATAATTCACTTCGAAAAGAGAAGAGAAGAAATACCTGTTGAAATTGTTAACCAATACTATATGACAAGTTGGCTCAAGTTCCTCATTTTCTTCAAAACTAAAAAGGCCATATTTTTTTACCTGTGAAAGAAGAAAAGGAACGATGAAGAATTCGAAGCTGTTGTGATCGGAGAGCAAGGCTGTCATGTCGATTGATAGTTGAAGTCGAAAAGAAACTCAAAACCTAACTAGTTGTCATTGGAGGTTGAAGTCACCGAGGATTGAAAGAAGACATTTCCAGAACTTTTGGTTAAGAGAAGCTGTCGAGAGAGAAGAGAGAGACAGTTCATGATTTGGATTGAAGAGGGGTGTGGGTTGGGTTGATTTGTATTTTTTAAAAAATTAAAAAGTTTTAAAAATATTAATTAAGTCTAAAATTAACTTAATCAAGTTTCCTAATTATGTTTTGGCCCTTTAAGTTGGTCAATGTCACCAATCCTTCATTCAACACTTAAAAAACACCTTTCCTTCAATTTTCTCACCAAGCTCAATGGACAGTGCTTTCTTTAAACTGACAAGATTAATAAAGATAAAACAAAATATATTGTCATTATATAGTATATTTATACATTAGAATAATCGATCGACAGGATAATGAAAGTAAAAATAATACTCCTGTGGTTTCCATTTCTTCCACATCTTTCTTCTTCTACTGTTGTATCTGTATTTCTTAAACCTTTGCTCTCCTTCAACTGATCTTACAAATTTCAGGTTTACTTTTGATTCTTCTGATAATCTTAAAAATTTAATTTTCGTTGTTGTAATTTTGTTTGACTTAAGCAGTGAATGTTGGAAGTTGAAAGCTGTGAGAAAGTTCAGGTCTTGCTCTCTTAGTAGGTAAGCGCTTCACCAATTCTGCCAATTGCCAAAAAAATTCTAAGGTTTGTGTTAATGTTGTTTGGATTTCTTCAAGTACTATTTTTTTCATTTGAGGTTTTAAGAAAAAGTCAGTTTTGTACCTTTTGTCTAGCCAACTTTGATTTTATGATTTTTTTTTCCTCAATAATGGACTATTGTCAAGTAGTCATGTCACGACCCGAACTAGGGCCTGGCCATGACGGACATCCCGAATCATGAAGGCCCGGACATCCTACTCTATTTGATCTGGTAATCATGCACAACATTCATATAATAAAAGAAAATGTAGAATTATAATCTGATACGGAAACATGGTCATTAACTCTGAGATTCAAGACATAAGAATGAAAGCTGCAATTCAAAACATCTGAATAAGATCTGACTCAGTTTGCGAAATCTCTACTACATCTCAAAATTATTCTGAAAACTGGGACAAGGCCCCCAGTAGACCAAAACAACGGAATAACATAATATGAAATAACAGGCCTTCTGGAACAAAGAAGGCTCACCACTGCACGGATCATTCTCCCTCGAATACTCTGAAGATTAGCCAGACCCTTAGATTAAGCCTCCGAACCTGGGAGGTAGGGGGTCAGTACAGATGTACTGGTACACAAAGAAAATCCAAAATAATAATTTATATTCAACATATATGAGAGCGATTTAAAACAATTCATAACCATATCATATAGTAGAAAATATCATGGGCATTTTTTAAAGACTCTGTAAAATCATCTGAACTCTGTGACACTCTTTGTTTTACTTCTGCACTAGGTGGTGTACCCTACAATCTGCAATCCCATGGGCTATATGGGATCTGCCATTAACTCGGCCGCCAAGCCCCCAACCCAAGTGTGCCTCAAGGATCGGAGTCACTGAATCTACTACACCACACAGCCGTCGAAAGCGTACAATAATAATCCACCCGTATCGGTAAATACGGTTTGAGGTTAAGAGTTACTTGAACTCATGCCTTATTTGGGTAACCACCTAACCTTCTTTTTGCCCATTTTTAGTTCTTTAAACATGCATGCTCTAAAAACATACTCTAAAATCTTTAACTCTGTCATGGCATATACACATATATGGTATCGTCATACCATTGACTTGCAAGTCACATTCTCTGAGCCATTTATAGTAATTTATATCTCTGTTTTCAAATCATGAAGTTCAGGACCACCATATTAACAATTCTTTCAAGAAACTCATGTAAACCATGCGGTTAATTATCTTTATCAATGATTTTGTAAACAAACGTGGCCATGTTAAAAGTCTCAATCTCATGCAATTCTTTATCTTTAGCATCACATAGTTGTATGAATAAACACCCTCTCAAAAATTTAAAATCATAGTCAAGTACAAGGACATTGAGAAAACATGTTTCAAATCATAAAACATGCATCTCAACTCTTTTCCAACAAAATCATAAGCTTTAATCTAATACAAGAGAGGGAGTTCATAATTTATGCTCTCAAACAATCTTAAATCTCAAATCCCATACATATACATATACATGTAAATCAATTTGGGAAAAGGACCACACGGTTAAAACAGTAGTAACATCAAAACATTCGGAGTACGTAATTTAGAACATAGATTCCAAAACCCCTTTAAAATTCATGCATAAAATCTTAAAAATCATGATCTAATGGTTTTAAGCCCATGTAGTTTTTAGGATAAACCCCGCGTACCTCAATTAAAAATTTGATGGATGATTCTTCAAGCCTACGGTGTGGGGATTTCAAATCTTCAATCAGTTTCAAAAACCCACGATTGAATCTTGAGTTATTTGGATTTTTAGTTTGAAACCCTAGAGAGTGTTCTTATAAATTTTTGAAGAAAATATGAATAATAAGGTCACTTGGGAGAAAAATCTCGTGTTTAAGCTGATAAGGAGGGTGAAAATTACCCAATATACCCTTAATGAAACGGAATAAAATATAAATGGGAGCCCGATTTTGTGGGCCACCACGATGCGCCACTATCGCGGTGGCTCACTGGAAATTGACGAATGGGATTCTTGGGGTCACCATGACGCGGAGCCATCGCGTTGTCCCACTGGTTGGGACATGGAACTTTAGCGCGATGCGCCATAATCGCGCTAGGCTATTAGAATTTGACCATTGTTAAATAGACCACCTCCGCGACGCGCCAAGCACCAAAATGACGGTGTTTTACGACTAGAACTTAAATTAGCCATAACATCTTGCCCGGGTATCGGATTTAGGCGAATCTTACATTGACGAAAAGCTCATTAAATTTCCTACACTACATAATTGATTAAAATGGAAAATTTGCATAGGATTTATGAATTTTGGATCATCTACACATAGAAATGATGGTTTTCGTTCTAGCCCAAAATGCGGGGTGTTACATCATCTCCCCATTAGGATCATTCATTCTCGAATGATGGGTAGGAATGTTGATGCTTAAAGGTATGGAATAACGTAGACCTAATGTGTCTTCTATGAAAGGATATAACTGATCTAAAATAATTTAACTTCTATCATAAAACTGAATTCTGAGCTGACTTGCCTTTACTTGTTTTAAGGAGCTGATTCATGCTGAAAGTTTAGGATTTCTCCCGAAGTGTTTATGCTCAAATCATACACATTGGATTTGGAAGTTATAACTTAGGTAAGACGAATCATGAGGCAACAAGATTTAGATCGTATAAAGGTATTACACTGTCTGAGCTAAAATAGCTGGAAAAATTTAAGATTATATGTTCAACTCTTATGAACTGAGTCATGACTAAATAACTGAATCTGAAACATGATGCTTGGACTGAACTGAGTTTGCAACTTACATGGATGGAATAGATTATCTTTTGGGATGGTCATACGTATTGGACTTCAGATAGTAGGACTGGATGAAAAGGTGGAAAACCATAGTGACTTGCCTGCCCGACTGTTAAACTGAATTATACTGGACACTTATACTTAACTGGAGTATCTCTTCAACACTCTTTCTAAAGAAGTTCTAGTAGCATTAGGGAGCAAAGAATCTCTAACATAAGTTACACAAGACATCCAACTAAGGAATCACAACAATGACACTACTCTATAGCGTGGAATATAAACATATAACTCGTAAACTAGGATAGAATTACCAAACCTTAGGCATTGCAACTTCTTACTTTCAAGATTAGCCACACTTCTAAAATACTCTCTCAACTATACTTTCCCCTTAAACACCATGCTCATTGATTCCACTTATTTTACTCACATGGCCACTGATATTTCCATCTACTAATGTCTAAACTGAACTAAATCTCCTTATCATCTTCAAACCTAACTCAAAATCACAAGACGCACCACATAATACTGTAGTACTAGTCTGAATCATGAATTTAGCACATCCTACATGTCACAATTCCTCATCTCCTGCATAATTCTTATTGCCACTCCAGCAATCATCTTCAACTTCGTTTTAGGCATTCACAAACACTCAAGGTATCCATCTATATGCGTACAAACATGATATTCAAGCCTATCTTCATACCCACATATGCACTTCTAAACAACCACTCATAAAGCATATTTCTCATATTCTCTAATACTTCTATCCATAACAACTTTCCTGCACTATTCAGATAATACACATAAAATATCCTCAACTAACCAAGCCATACACGAAAATTGACCTAAAAGTTCTTTCAACTTATAAACTCACATAAAACTGGCGCACAATAATTTTTTTCCAAATATAACACATAAAACTTCAACTAACCATGACACGTATCAAAGACTCGGCCTCAATCTTACTCCACAGTTACCGCCTTAACTCAAATAAGCATACAACCATCTTTTATCAACATAAAATGTTTACTCTTTCCCATCTAAACAACTGTTCATCATCACTATCTCGACCTCAGGGAAATGCCACTGTAAATTGGAATATCGAGATCTGGCTTGATACCCTATAAGGCGTGAGGAGTAGAGCACTCACTGCATGGACTCATTAAAGAGATCTAATCTGAGGACGTACTTGATATAAATCTGAATTTTCACTGATCGTTAAGAGTATCACATGTGCACAAGAGTCATGAACTGCATGATCTGAATTTTGGAATTCATAACTTACGGAAAATGATTCTGACTGCTAAACAAACTGGGAACTCATCATAATAGGAACTAGGAGAGTGCATGATTCCTTACCATATGCATGAACACGAGCTATGATCATGAAGCTGAAACATAAAGCATGAGTATGTGTCGGAATAACTGAGTAAAGTGTCAGAATAACTGAGGTAAACCACTGAAATAAGAATAGATTGAGCATCATTCTTTCTCATGGCCAATTCCACAACTTATTGGCATATCTATTAGCATCTGAAAACTTGAGTTGGTTACTCGTCCTATCATCCCCTCCTTAGACTTAAGCCATTACTCTAAGTCTGTGGACCACTATATACACTCTGGTATAAGTTGAAATCACTTTACTCTAGAGTCAGGGATATAACAATACACATAAAACTAAACTTACCTTATAAGACGGTATCTTCATGTATAACAACCAATACTAGTACCTCCTTCTAAGATTCAACCCTTAGGTTTCTATAGCCCCAAAAGTCATCATATAACATCTTAAACATTCACCAACTCAGATTCTTCTAACACTAAATATGGATATCTCCAAACCTTTAATGGACTATACCACTTCTGTGATAGTCTACCAGCATCATGCCTGCAAATTTATATCTCTCTACTATGAGAATCAAGATCATATCAAAAGGATCAATATTATCAATCAAAACTTCTTAACTTGGCTATTTAGAACACCATATACCATCTAACTAGTCTTTTCTCCACCTAGCAACTCAACAGTACCACTAGCCACACACAGCATGTAATAGCCTTAGAAGAATACCACAACCTCATATGACCTTGGCATACTTCTACTTCATACATACAACATCATACTTCATTATAAATCAAATAAACGTTAGCTCTTGCATACATTGTTCAAGCCTATTAGATCACTTCCATAAAACTAATATCATTAAACAAGAAATAATCACATCCACATTCATGGACATTAACTGTTCAAACTTAATGTCTAGGCCTAAACATGATTTACAACCCAACCTTACACACAATTCTCACTTGGAAACTATGAGATAAAACATCAAGAAACAATAGTACACTAGAACTCTGTGGCCACAATAATCGATCATGACCTTATGATTTCTTTACTATAATTCATTAACACGCACTATTTCAACACATCAAGCCTATAGTCTAGCATCAATCATCTACCACCAATGAAGAATGCAACAAAATATACTAGTCCATCAAATTGGGATATTCTACCCAAATATCTTATTTTATTTAGATACAACCCACAACCAAAACACCTTCATGACATCACTGCTATGCCTCAAAATCTACTACATACCTTCTCACAAGTAGTACTAGTTTACAACTACCAAAGAAAGGAAGGTCAAGGGGGGAGAGTCACATAATAGACATGGTCGACCTTAATCTTATATTATAACCCCATACATTCTTATCTACTTATATGGCTTTCTCATATCACACTTACTTACCCAAGCGTACATTTAGAATTCCTTCAAATTCCACAAACAACCTTGTGTCTATAATTATAACTTACTGGCTAATCTAGCCATTTTCATACTTCGAGCAAACAATAACTCTCCTTAGCCAATAACTCCTTCTCTACCTTCTACTAAACTAACACATAATAATCAATGATCTAAGAATACATATCTTACTCTGTATGAATAAAAATCTGAGTCAAATACTCCCCCACAGACTACCATACAATCAACACATGCTACTAGCTACCACATTAGTCTATCACTATAAAGGGATAAATCTTCCTCGAACATCAGTTATTCAACTAAATTCATTTATCTACACAAAAGTCATCCTTACTCTGATTCCTAACCTTGTGACTTCGTATCACCAACTTCCTGGTCTAATCTCACTTCCAATAGGTCATGACACCGACACTTTAACTTATACTACTACTCGGGCGGAAATACAGTTCCAAAATTCTGCTACACCTCATTCCCTCTTAAGCATGACATCCGCAATATAAAAATTTTGAAAGGGACTGAATACACTTAATACCGCAGGCTCAAAAGCACAATTTCATTAAAATCAAAATTCACACTAGAATGAATACACTTTGAGGCACTAACGGACTCTTCACAAGTCCTTGCCCAATTTTAAAATTTTATATGGCTCAACAGAAAGGGCCATACCATTTAAATTCTAAACTTCTGCACTTGATTCACCTCAACAATGAGATATATCTGAGCACATCAAAGTAAGGAAAGAATTAGGATAACTTTACTTTCATATGGGCAACACCATAGCAAGAATTAGAGTCTGAAAGAGAACATTCTAGCTTCATAGCATGAACTACAACATGAAGAAAGGGAAATATTCCTAAACGCCTAGTAGCCTCCTGCTTATAAGTGTGGCGTGCTACACACTCATAAACAAGACTCTACCCAACGTGATTTCGCAGACACCTTGGGACCATGAACCGTGCTCTGATACCAAGTTTATCATGACCCAAACTAGGGCCTGGCCGTGATGGACATCCCGAACCATGAAGGCCCGGATGGCCTACTCTATCTGATCTGATAATCATGCACAACATTCATATAATAAAAGAAAATACAAAATTATAATCTGATACAGAAACATAGTCATTAACTCTAAGGTTTAAGACATATGAACAAAAGCTACAATTCAAAACATCTGAATAAGATCTAACTCAGTCTGCAAAATCTCTACTACATCTCAAAACTATTCTGAAAATTGGGACAAGGCCCCCAGTAGATCAAAATAATGTAATAACATAATCTGAAATAACAGGCCTTCTGGAACAAAGAAGGCTC